>NC_057727.1:49552433-49603710 GCF_004010195.1 Chiloscyllium plagiosum
CTGTTCCAGCAATAAAGTTTCAACTGCAAGAGGATTGGAGTATTAGAATCAGGAATAAGAATGCTGCATACATCTATCTGTGCTGAGACCACATCTAGATTACAGTGTACAGTTTTAGTCATCTTACCTGCCTTAAGGGGCATGATTAAGGGTTACTGTTAAGAGGGACCTATGAGAGGAGAAAATTTGCAAAGGGGTTATGATCAATGAATTTTTGAAACTTTAAAAATTCTCTCTTTATTCTAAAAAATTAGGTAAGCATTTGATGGGATCGATTCATGAAAGGCTGTTGCTCCAGATTGGAGAGTCCGGAATGAATCTCATAGTTTCAGAATGAAGAGTCACACAATTATAACCAAGATGGTGAGAAGTTCCTTCATTTACAGCCAGTGAATCTTTGGAATTACCTCATTCAGAGGACTGTGAATACTAAGCCATGGTATGCTCAAAATAAATTTCAAATAGATTTTTAGACACCAAGGGAACAAGAGATATGGCCATAGGATGAGGAAAAGGATTGACATAGAGATCAAATGTCCTATACATGCTTCTATTTATGATGAGTATATATGATATAAGTTGGACTTTTTAATGTATATGTAACTTGGCATCTTAAGCTTGGCATCTTAGTTGATGTAAATTAATAAACATGTTGCTGATAAGGTTCTGTTGTCCAGAGCACAGCTGACACTTAAAAGCGTTAATGTGGTTCTGACTCTCCTTTACTTGGACAGCATCCATAAACTGAAAATATAACTTTGAAATCAACCTTAATTGGGAAATCATTTGTAGAAACATACATATTTAATGCGTAATTACATATAGTTGGAAATTATCTGTGCCTATGCTTATTGCATTCATGCATTTTAATAATTTCTTTACTCACTGATCCAATAATCAGTCATAGACACGACTGTTTATTCATTATTATGATGCGAGCTAATAAGCAATGCAGTTGTATATGATAGTTACCAAGAAACTTTTACAGCCCAACTTAAATTGGAAATGCAATGACAAATACTATATTTCTGGTAAATATTAATTACAAAAATATAGGATTTTCCAGGAACTACTTATTATTCCATGTAATGCAGCAGCCAAATTAATCTGGAGATATTCTGCTTTATATGCTCTGCCAATCCCATTTTCTGCTAACACCTTTTCTTGATTTTGTTTCTGAGTTGTCACTCAAAATCAGAGCTTGCTAGCTTATAAAGCATCAAGAAAATAGCCAAGGAGAAATTGAAATAGTACAGTCATCTGACATGGACAGAGGGATAGGAAATGTGGTGAGCTAAGAGATTGAGATAGGACCACCAGGAAAGAGAAAAAGACTAATGCCTGACTGTAGATGGAAAGATGCAATGACAAGAGATTCAAATGCAATTGGATTGGAAGAGGAATATATTGCTGACATAGAGATGAAAAAAGGGGATCCACCAGCATTGTGGCAGTCCTGAGGTAAGGAGAACAAAAAAAACTTTTACACAAAGCTTCCTAGAATGGTAATATTGCTGAAAAAAAAAACCTTCTCCTAAAGGCCGGAAAGACCTAGCTCTTCACAAGTTTCAAAGTAAAACATTATTTAAAAGACTGTTGGACAGACATGTTGACCATGATTCTGCCAAGCCAATGGCAGTCTCACCTACCATTCAAAGAACGAGAGGGAACCCTGTCTGTTCCATGAGGAAGGCTCAAAGGCATTAAGTATCCTTCAGACATTTGGCTGCTGCATTACATGGAATAATAAGTAGTTCCTGGAAAATCCTATATTTTTGTAATTAATATTTACCAGAAATATAGTATTTGTCATTGTATTTCAAATTTAAGTTGGGCTGTAACAGTTTCTTGGTAATTGCAGGTCTTCTCTGCAATTGATATCCTGGATGGTACAAGTTCTGCCCACCAGGAGCTACCAGACAGAAGCCAGTGCTGCTTTACCCTATTTGCAACTGCTGACATCTGCCACTTCTCTCTGCTTGTGGAATAGCAGGATTATTTGAGTTAGTCAACAATCTGTCCTTGTCTATATTGTGTCCAAGGCATGTGTCTGACGATTACTGGTTGAGTATAGACCATTGGTGGGACTTAATAGAATAGGCACTTCCTGGTAACGATAAATACAACTTAATAAAGTTACTAATGTCCTGAGGAACTGTACAGAAGGCGGCTATGGTGGCAATTTCTGTTTCTACTTGAAGACTGTTGGACACTATAAGATTGGATGGAGCCACTGCAACTTCAACAATAATTATTTCAAAACCATTAACCTATAAACATCTGCAGCTCTTGATTGCAACTGGCACAATCAATGGCATCTGGTGACCAAGTATCTCCCAGAGGCTCAAGATGTGTGTCTGCAAAGAGCTATCACAGGAGGTGGTGAATGCTGGTAAAAATCCAACATTTAAAAGGCATCTAGATGGGTATACAAAGAGGAAGGGTTTACAGGAATATTGGCCAAATATTGGACAAGTTGGACCAAGGGTCTATTTCTGTTCTAAACCTATGATTTTCTGACTCCATGACCATGAGACTCCAGACCCAATGGGAATGAAGGCAGGATGGGCATCAATAGATGGGAGAGGGAGTGAGGAATTCTGAGCAATCAGACTCAGGAGATTGTGGTGGCTTGATTCAAGTACCAATGGCTGGTGGGATGGAATATAATTGATTTATCAGTGGGTCAAGATGGAAGGGGAACTGCCCATTTTCTTTTGCAGAAGCAAAATAGATCTGAAGCTGGAAATGTGAATTAAAACAGAAAGTACTTGCAATTGTCAGCAGGTCAGGCACCACTAAAAAGATGTGATGTTTTGTGATAGTGATGACCTTAAACCAATCTGATGATTACCGTTGTCCTAACATGCTCACTCTTTCTATCTCCACATACGCTGCCTGACCCATTGAGTATTTTGAGCATTTTCTGTTTCCCTTTCTGCTGTCTGTTAACACAGAGGTATGGATTAGTGGTGCTGGAAGAGCACAGCAATTCAGGCAGCATCCGAGGACAGGCAAAATCGACGTTTCGGGCAAAAGCCCTTCATCAGCATCTGCAGTCATTGTTTTTAACACAGAGGTAGCTGGAACCCTTCTATTCTTCCCAGCTCTACATTCTGCATGGCTATCCTGTTGATGAACATCACATTGTGGTGAACTGCTCAAAAACCAAAATCCGGGCCGACAAGTCATCCAGAGGCCCAATTGAAATAAACAATTCTGGCTGGCAAACATTCCTAATATGTGTTACTGCAACAATGGTATCTAACTTGACAAGTGGCTTATTTTCAACTGAAAGTGTGCCCACACTGCCTATGATATTGGGAACAGGGTGGACCAGTTACAAATCATTTGTTTCTTGTGTACTAAGCCAAGGTTTGGTAAATACCTGTCCACTGCAAAACCCAAGGTACTAATTCAATTGGCTTCAGTCTGAACATTCTGAAAGCCCTGGCGTTGTCTTTATTTCCAACTCTGAGGGAAGATATTAAACAGACTCACCAAAGAAATTGAATGATAGAAATTCAACGAGTGATTAATTCTGTATTAATTAAATCTTTTACCCTCAAATGAATGCTGAATTGAAATCAGATGCACACCTAAATTATTTATTGAATGGTAAATATATTCTGTGATTTTTGTATTTTTTGTTGATTAAAAAAACTAGATGACTAATGTAAGCCAATCAAAAATTTATATGTTTACCAGCAAGCTGATATATATCCATATTAAATTCGATTTTTAAATAATTGAACATTTTTCACAAACTTTATTATGGTAATAATGAGAAGATGAGGAGAAACTGTACGACAATGAGAAGAACTGTTGGTCATCATTCTTTAAATACCTATTTTATGTCATTTATTAATTATAACCTTAATAATCTACTGAGTAGCTGTTACACTTCCCCTGTCAAAGATCTTTTCAATTTACACATTTTGGGCTTGATCTCGATATCAGCCTGTGGAACTATATCAAACAGGAGTCAACTGCACTTCCTCCAGACAGAAACATAGAGCTTCAGGGTTATAATGGTCATGTTGGTTGAAAACTATTGAATTAGAAATAGAAGAATACTGAAAGCCTCAAGTGCACAACAATAAATACACATTACAATGGTCTAAATACTTAGAATAAAGGTATCTCATATTGTCTCGAACAACTGATGAAAACAACACACTTGATGGATTCCTCTTTGAAGCCTTCCTGTGGTGAATAGAAAGGAAAGTGGGATTGCTTCAATTATACTAGCCAACAGTTTTAATAGAAGACTTTTATATTTGAGCGTTGATTGTAAGCTGCCTTTTGTTGACATCGTTGCATCTTTTCTAAAGACTGATTTTCTGATTTTTATCAGATCTTATTCATTGCAGATAGTCCTGCAAACTGTCAACAATAGAAAGCAAGTACTATGTCGCAAGTCTGGAAAATTTCTTATTTCAACAAATGTCATATTGCCCTTTTAATATGCTTATGTCAGATTTCTTAGCATGTTTGCCAATAAATTAAAATTTGTCTATGACCCCCCCCATGCTTGTTTCATTTAAGTGCCACTGATCTTTCACTCTTTCATAAAAGAAAATAAACAGTAATGTGTTGCTAATTATTCGGAACCATAAACAATAAACTGCTGTTTGCTTATTTCCTGGAAATAAATGCAGTTTGGAATTTTTTTTAATCTTCCTCTCCCGACCTCACAGACTGATGAAGAGTTTTAAACTTACATCGGGGCAAAGTTCAGAATTGGAGGAAAAAAATCGGGGTGAGACAACAAACATCGGATGACATTTAAAACTTAAGCTGTACTGTGTGGAACCATCTTCTTGCTAAATCGTTTTGAAAAAGAATACCTCAGAGTTTGGTGAAGCCTCTAAAATGTAGATGCTTTCAGGAGGAAAATAAAGGAACAAAAGAATACAAAGCACAAGTAACTCCAGGAGCTCATTGAATCATATATTGACAGTAATTTATTCAAATATCAAGACATGCAAGTTAAACAATCGAACACTGCTATAAAATTAATTGCTATGAACACTTCTGTAGTTCAAGAAAATAAGTCAATAATTTATGATAGAATCCACAGCAAGTTTCCTACGCAGCAGGAGATCATTTGGTCCAGTGTGTCCATGCCAGTTCTCTGTAAAAGCAATTAAGCTTGTACCACACACCTGCTATTCCCCCAAAGGCCTACATTTTCATTTCACTTTAGATTATCCAATTCCCTTTTGAAAACCAGGATCGAGTTGACCTCCACCTCACTTTCAGGCAGTGTATTTTTGATCCCAACTACTGCATAAAAACATTTCTGACCTGACTGCCTCTGATTCTTGAGCCATTCAGCTTAAATTGGAATCCTTAAATTAACTGACCCTTTCACCAGCAGGAACAGTTTCTCACAATCCATCCTGTCCATAACTCAATTTCTTGTACCTCTATCACATCTCCCCTCCACATTCTCTCAGAGGAATAGCCCCAGTTTTGTCTACTTAGCCACACAATATTAATATCTCATCTCAGGAACCATTCTTGTTGATTGTTTTCACGACTTACTTCAATGCTTTCACATTGTTCCTAACATGTTGTGTCCAGAACTGGACAAAATACTCGAAGCCAAATCAGTATGTAACAATAGGTCACCATATCTGGACTGGTCAGATGGGCTGATAAGAGGCAAATTCAATCCATATAAGTGCAAAGTGATGTCCTTCAGCAAGAGAAACATGGCAAGGGGAATATATGATGAACTATCGGACACTGGGATGCACTGACAATCAGCAGAACCTTACTGTGCATGTCCATTGATCCCTTAAGGAATCAGGACTAGTTGGTAAAATGATCAAGAAAGCATAAGGGATATTTGTTTTTATTGGCTGAGACATCAAGTAGAAGATCCAGGAGATTTTGCTGGCATTGGATGAAGTATCAGTATTGTGTGCAGTTCTAAACTTGACATTCTGGGATAGATGTAATTGCACTGAAGGGGGTGTAGAGGAGATTTACCAGAATGTTTCCTGGGATGGAGCATCATAGTTACTAAGAAAGATTGGATAGAATGGGGTTATTTTCCATGGAGAAAGTGAGGACTGCTGATGCTGGAGATCAGAGTCGAGAGCATAGTGCTGGAAAAGCACAGCAGGTCAGGCAGCATCCGAGGAATCCTATTTCCTGATAAAGGGCTTATGCCTGAAATGTCGATTCTCCTGCTCCTCAGATGCTGCCTGACCTGGTGTGCTTTTCCAGCATTACACTCTCGACTTATTTTCCATGGAGCAGAGGATGCAAAGGGGGCCCATGATTGGGATGTACAAAATTATGAGGACAGACAGGAAAAAAACTTTCCCCTTGATGGAGAGATCAATGACCCGGAGCGTAGATTCATGGTAAGGGGCAGATGGTTAAACAAGGGCAAGATATGTACAATTAATGGCAGGGCCCTGAGTAGTGTGATAGAACTGAAACATACAGGGGTTCAGGTACATAATTCTTCAAAATTTGCACCACTGGTAAACAGGGTGGTTAAGAAGGTGTTAAGCGCACTTGCCTTTAAAGTTGACACTTTTGAGTACAGGAACTGGGACATCATGTTGAGGTTGGAAAGGAGTTTGGTGAGGCCTCTTCTGAAGTACTGTGTGCAGTTCTGGTTGCTCTGCTCTAGGAAGGATATAATTAAATTGGAGAGGGTTCTGAAAGGATTTACCAGGTTATTGCTGAAATTGGAGGGCTTGAGTTATTAAAATAGGCTGGATAGATTGGGACTTTTCACTGGAGTGGTGACCTTGTCGAGGTTTATAAAATCATGAGGGGCAGAGATAAGGTGAACAGCATGGGCCTTTTCCCTAGGATGGGGGAGTTCAAAACTCAGGTATATAATTTTAAGTTGGAGAAGAAAGATTTGAAAAGGACAAGGGGTAACTTTTTTATTTCAAGCGTGGATATTGTGTGGAATGAACTATCAGAGGAAATGGTGGATGCAGGTACAGATACAACATTGAAAAGATATTTGAATAAGTACATAAACAAGGAAGGTGTGGAGGGAATATGAGCCAAATATAGGCAAGTGGAGCTAGTTTAGATTGGGAATATACTCGGTATGGACTAGTTGGATCGAAAGGTCTGTTTTCATGCTGAATGACTATATGACTTTATGTGGGGAAAATAGTTTTCAAGCCGGAGCTTAATGCCTGTAAGGACAGTTGGGGCAGAAACCTCATAACATTGTAATGATGTTCAGTGGTACACTTGCGATGGCAAGGCTATTATCAGCCAAATGTTGAAAAATGGGATTAGAATAGTTAGGTGGTTATTTTTAATCAATATAGACGTAATAGGCCAAAGGGCCTTTTTCTTCTGTGTGTGATTCGATCCAGCTTCAACAATTTATTCACATATATCCCCATTGCTTCTCACTTCTGCTCCCAAAATTAATTACTTGACATGTATCTCAATAAAATTTTATCTGCCGAGTCTACCAATTCCATCAGCCTCTGTTATGTCCTCTTGAAGTATATGATCAACCTTCTTACAGTTCACAATACTTCAAGGTTTAGTATCATTTATAAAACTTGAAAATGTATTATGTGCAGCCAAGACCAAGTCAATAATATAGATCAAGAAAACACAGTCATCCTCATATCAATCCAAGGAAAACATTCCTCCAGTCTGTGAAAAAATAAACATTTTACCATAACTCTCTGTTCTCTGTCATTCAGTCAAATTTGATTCCATGCTGCATCTGTCCATTTTATTCCATGGATTTTGACTTCACTAACAAGCCAATAATATGGCATTAAATCAAAAACTTTTGTACATCACATCAACACTGTTTCTTCATCACAAAATCAATCACATTAGTTAAACACATCTGAACAAATCTATGCTTGATTTTCTTGTAAACCAATACTTGCCCAAATGATTGCCAGTTTTGATCAAATTTAAAAGTATGGGGCTTGGAATCTTGCGGTGCAGTAGTTGGATCCCTACCTCTGTGTCAAAAGGTTTGCGTTCAAGTCCCATCTACTCCAGAGCTGTGTCATAACACATCTGAACAGGCATTTAATCAACATCTCAAAGCTTACCCACCTTAAATTGACCACTTTCGAGTGGATAGATTAATTTTTGTCCCCTTTTTGAACAAAGCCGTGTGGTTTCCCCAAATAAATGGATCACTTCGAAAAAGAAAAGAATCCCAACACAACCAGCTGAAATAGTTGAAGGAGGAAATCTCAGTTTTGCAAAACAGATTTACTTTCTACCACATGACAAGTATATATCCAGTGCTAAAGGGAAAAGTCAAAATCACTCCGAGGTCTCCAGCAGGGGTTTGCCAGCTTGAAACTTTGGACAATCAATCATTCTACTTTGCTTGAGGTTTCTGGATTGGATGATCACCAAAAAGGTACAACCAATAGTTCCGACGATCTAAAATTACAGAAATTCCTGGATAGGAGTTCCTTGAAAAATTTCTTGACAAATTCCTTGAAACCCCTTTCAATAATTTAGCCAGGTAAAACTGTTTTCTTCTTAAAACATTTTAATTTCCTCTTCATCATTTCCCTTAGAAGAATGAAGACCTGGTGTTTAGACAGCTTAGATTTCCTTCTCCCTTCTTCATTGGATGAGAAACACACTCATGTTTAAAATTCTTCTGAATACATTTCAGCAACTCTCCTTGCAAACCCTTTACACTATCACTATTGCAGGTTATATTAGGGTTGTATTAGCACATTGTAAATGCGATGGTTCAAACCTTCCAATCTATTTCAGAAACCCTATGGCGATTAAACAGCAAATAAGATAAAAACTACTCATACTGCTATGCTTTAAGCCCTTAGCATCTTTTAGAAGATCTTTCTAAACTCCCCAACAGCAGGAAACCTCAGAGAGTAGCAGAGTCTTTTCAGAAGGTACTCACTCTTTTTCTCTTTCTCGCTGCTATTTTCTGTAAAGAGTTTAAATGTCCCAAAGTTTCTTTGGAAAAACTGAAGAGAGAAGTGAACTAGATTAAGTGGATAGGATGGTTGAATTAAATAGGTAAGGTGTGAAGTTGGTGGTACATGGATGAAGTGGTCAGGTGGCAGGTGGATGAGATAGATACGGTGGCAAGTGGGTGAAATATAACATAGTTAAATCCTTTGAGTCAACCTATTCTATAAATATACAGTCAACTGTGAAATGTTGGCTTTTTATTTCCAAGGCTGATAAAATGAATACTCATCAATATTAAAATAAAATTGTTGTTCATAATTGGCAAGGTGCCGCACATGAGGTTGCTGCATAAGATAAGGAAGTATGGTTTTAAGGTAGAATATTAGCGTGGATACAGGATTGGTTGACTGACCGGAAGAGTGGGGATAAATGAGTGCTATTCTGGCTGGCAATCAGTGACTAGTGGTGTGCCTCAGGGGTCGGTATTGGGACCACAGTTATTTACAATTTATATAGATGATTTGGAGTTGGGGATCACGTGTACAGTGTCAAAATTTGTCGATGACACTAAGATGAGTGGCAGAGCAAAGTGTGTAGAGGACTGTGAAACTTTTCAGAGGAACAAAGATACATTGAGTGAGTAGACAAAGGTCTGGCAGGTGGAATACATTGTTACTAAATGTGAAATCATACATTTTGGTAGGAGTAATAGCAAAATAGATTGTAACTTGAATGGTAAAAAGTTGCAGCATGCTGTTTTGCAGAGGGACTTGGGTGTCCTTGTGCATGGTAAAAAAAATGATTGCAGATGCTGGAAACCAGAGTCTTGATTAGAGTGGTGCTGGAAAAGCACAGCAGTTCAGGCAGCATCCGAGGAGCAGTCCTTGTGCATGAATCACAGAAGGTTGGTCTGCAGGGAAAACAAGTAATTAGGAAGGCAACTGGAATTTTGTCCTTCATTGCAAAAAGTGTTGAGTTTAAAAGCAGAGAGGTAATGTTACAGCTGTACGAGGTGCTGGTGAGACCATACCTGGAGTACTGTGTGCAGTTTTGATCTCCTTACTTAAGAAAGGATGTACTGGCACTGGAGGGGGTGCAGAGGAGATTCACTAGGTTGATTCCAGAGTTGAGGGGGTTAGCTTATGAGGAGAGGCTGAGTATACTGGGATTATATTAATTGAAATTTAGAGGAATGAGGGGGGATCTTATCGAAAAATATAAAAATATGAAGGGAATAGATAAGATAGAAGTAGAGAGGATGTTTCCACTGGCAGGTGAAACTAGGACAAGAGGGCATAGCCTCAAAATTAGAGGAAGCAGGTTTCAAACTGAACTGTGAAAGAACTTCTTCATCCAGCAAGTTGTTAGTCTATGGAATTCCCTGACCAGGGAAGTAGTTGATACTACTTCAGTAATTGCTTTTAAAACTTTTTTGAAAAATAAAGGAATTAAGAGATATGGTGAAAATGCGGATAAGTGGAGCTGAGTCCACGAACAATTAGCCATGATCTTATTGAGTGGAGAGCAGACTTGAATGACTGCAGGGCCTATTCTTGCTCCTAGTTCTCATGTTCTTACAATATTTAAATCACCCCACTAGGGATGAATTCATGCAAATTTGCAATGTAGTCAATCACTTTTGTGGAGATTTTCTTCAGCTGAACTAAGAACTACGAACTTGGAATTTGGCACAATTCCTCTTTATTCATAACGACAACTGGAAAAATTATGTCATCTTGTGTTACCATGTCATTGATGTAAAGATTATAAACTGTAATTTTTCCTTTATTTTTGATGTGGACTCATATGGGGAAAGGACTGTTTGTAAAAAAAACAGGAGTGTGGAAAGGATTACTTCACCGTAAGGAAACAAGTTATCAGCACTTATTGTGAGTTTTGTTTACACTGCTGTTTGTTCAAGCATGAGGGGAGTGTTTATATGCAGAGGAACTAACACAAGGGTATGTACACACAACTAACTGATTGATTGATTTGTGCAGTGGCAACCATTTATCAATGATAAGATCATCTAAAGATTTTTTGCGAAGATTTGTAGCTCGGGTTGTGATTCACCTAAAGCCTGAATGAAATAAGTTTATTTCTATAAGCTGTGGCTTTTAGCCAAAACGTCAGGAACCTCATCATTTAAGAGCCAGTTGTCTCTGTCTTTTGCAAGCAAGGAAGGTACCTAGAGAAGAGAGGTAAAGAAGCAGGTTCTAGTGAGACAAAGGATTATCAGTGAATCTGAGATCAGGAACCATGGAACTGCCTTCCTAAGTTTTCCTTCTACCCATAATACCTTTTTTCAGGTGGTTTTGTGCCTGTCTCTGTGCACGTGTGGAAAGGTTCTCAGGGGATTCACATTTTAATCAGTAGAGTTATGTGTAGTTTCTCGTTGTTTACTGGTAGCTAAAACCTATCTATTTCTAACAAATAGCGACTTTTGTTCAGGACAGAAACATGGCTGTTAAGAGACAGCAAAAAAAATCAAGTAATTTGGGGAATTTTGTGTCCTTTAAGAGGAGTTATCATTTTTCTAAGGATTCCAGCGAAGTGAGGCATGATTTCCATTGTACTACCCCTGCAAAGTGTGATATCATGAATGAAGGAATTTATTATGACTAATGGAATAATCAGACATGAATAGAATCTGGACTGATGCTATGTAACACTGTCGTGATTTTACGCATGTCATATAATTATGTAGAGAACTAGAATAAAGCAACAGCTCCAACAGCATGACAATGTGTATATATATTAATTTGAAGATAATGGATTCTTGCAAAGATTATGAGGACAACAAGCAGTAATTTGAGATACTAAGAGTTGACACCATACACACTACAAAATACTAATCATTTGATAATTTTCCAAACTTTTGAAGACCTCTATTAGATAACTCAAAAGTCATCATAACTCTTTCTGTGAAAAAGTGCTGACTTCAAAGCATCTCTCCAATAATTGTGATCCATGTTCCTTTGTAATACTCACACATTCATAAAAACTTAGAAACATAGAAATAAGGAGGGGGAAGAGTCACCCATTTGGCTCTTCAAGCCTGCTCCGCCATTCAATAAGATCATGACTGGTCAGCCAACTCAGCGCCCTATTTCTACTTTCTCTCAATATGTCTTTGATTCCGTTAACCCTAAGGATATACCTAATTCCTTCCTGAAAATATTCAATCTTTTAGCCTTAACTACTTTCAGAGATTTTCACAGGCTCACCACTCTCAGGCTGAAGCAATTTCTCCCATCTCAGTCTGAAATGGCCGATCCCATATCCTTAGATTGCAACACTGATTCTGGACTCTTGGGTCATCTGGAACATCCTTCTTGCATTTACCGGAGTCATAGAGATATACAATATAGAAACAGACCCTTCAATCTAACTCATCCATGCTGACCAGATATCCTAAATAAATATAGTCTTATTTGCCACCATTTGGCCCATTTCTCTGAAACCCTTCCTATTTATATACCCATCCAGATGCCTTTTAAATGTTGTAATTGTACTGGCCTCCACCACTTCCTTTGGCAGCTCATTCCACCCTTTGTGTGAAACAGTTGCCCCTTAGATCCCTTTTAAATCTTTCCCCTCTCACCCTGAACCTATGCCCTCTAATTTTGAACTCCTCTACCCCAGGAAAAGACCTTGTCTACTTATTCTATCCATGCCCTTCATGATTTTATAAATCTCTATAAGGTCACCACTCAGCCTCAGACTCTCCAGGGAAAATAGCCCCAGTCTATTCAGCCTCTCCCTATAGCTCAGATCTTCCAATCCTAGCAACATCTTTCTAAATCCTTTCTGAACCCTTTCAAGTCCCACAACATCCTTCCTGTAGGAGAGTGACCAGTATTGCATTCAGTATTCCAGTAGTGACCTCACCAATATCCTGTCGGAATTTCATAGGTTTCTATAAAATCTCTCTTCATTCTTCTAAACTCCAGCAAATATGTTCCCAATCAATCCAGTCTCTCTTCATACACCTATCCTGCCATCCCAGGAATCAGTCTGGTGAACCTTTATTGCACAATACTCGAGTTGTAGTCTCACCGAGGCCTAATGGAAATGTAGCAGGAGAGATTCCAGCTGCTGTACTTGAATCCTCTCACTATACACATCAACATGCCATTTTCATTCTTCACCACCTGCTGCACCTGTATGCTCACTTGCAGTGACTGGTGGATGAAGACATCCAGTTCTCACTGCACCTCCCGCTTTCTCAATCTATCAACATTCATAAAAGAATCTGTTTTCCTGTTTTTGCTGCTAAACCTCATTTGCTATATAATTGTCCATTCACTCATCTTGTCCAAATACCTCTAAAATACCCTTGCATCCTACTCACAGGTCACCGTCCAACCCAGATTTGTGCCAAATGCAAATTTGGAGATAGTGCATTTAGTTC
Source organism: Chiloscyllium plagiosum (assembly GCF_004010195.1). NCBI lineage: Eukaryota > Metazoa > Chordata > Chondrichthyes > Orectolobiformes > Hemiscylliidae > Chiloscyllium > Chiloscyllium plagiosum. The sequence continues at coordinate 49,565,773 of NC_057727.1, forward strand.
CATTATCTAATTCATTGTATGTACAGTGAATAGCTGGGTTCCAAGTACTAATCACTGCAGTAATTGCCTAGTCATTGCCTGCCTCTTGGAAAAAGACCAATTTATTCCAACTCTTTGTTTCCTGTCTGCAAACCTGTTCTTTATTCATGTCTCTATACTTCCCCCAATTCCACTTTCTTTAATTTCACATTTTAACCTTTCATGTGAGATCTGTTCAAAAGTCTTCTTCAAGTCTAAGTAAACAATATCAATTGGCTCTCCCTTATCAATCCTACTGGTTTCATCCTCAAAGAATTGCAGTTGGTTTGCAAAATATGATTTCCCTTTCACAATCCATGCTGACTCTGTCCAATTGTGTCATGGTTTTCCAAATATGTTACTATTAAATTTACATCATGGTCTCCAGCATTTTCCTTATCACCGATGTCAGATTAGCCAGTCTGTAATTCCCTGTTTGGCTTATCCTCTTTTAAATAGTGTGGTTACATTACTTTCCCACCAATCCATAGGAACTATTCCAGAGGCTAAATATTCTTGAAAGATACCACCTTACCTACCACTAGTCCTCAGGCTACTTCCTTATATCCTCTGGGATTATCGCAACCTGGGGAAATGCACCATTAATCCCATTGATTTTCCCAACACTATTTTCCTGCGAATACTGATTTCCTTCAGTTCCTTCCACTTGCTCACCCGTGTGTTCCCCAACACTATTGAGACGTTATGTGTTGTCCTCCTATGTAAAGTCAAAAACATCATTGTAAATCTGTACGCATGTTTCTGCTGCTATATCAGTATATTATGACAGTAGGTATATTCCTGCTGTTCAAATGTAGTACAGCATGGTACATAAAATCTGAACTTGCTTTGCAATGTTATCATTCCTATCAACATTAACACAGAGAATTATTTATGTGCGTGGACAATCGAATCACAAATTAGCTAATGAAGTGCTTCCTTTGTTGTGTGATAAAGAATTAATATTTCACTAAACTCAAGAAAAAGACAAAATCTTCAAAAATACATTTATAATGGTTAGTCCTCACAGTTGAGGAAATGTTTTATCCCACAGCAAGCCCAGAAGAGTAAGTGCTACAAGGTTGTGTGCCTGCTGAGGAAACCAAACAAAAAAGGAATGTGGGTCAGAGTTAGAGCTTTGAGTCGCCAATCATTGCAACTTATGAATATGGCTCCCTCCTGAGACAGCAGGATTGCATAATTAGCTCAGGGATATAACATTCACTTTTTAAAGAGCATTCCATAATCTGTGTCAGTAACTTGATCATTACTGTTTTTAAAAACCCTAAAATTTCCATAAATGCAATCATCTTTTCTTCGCTAAAAGTTCAAATGATCCTTTCAAATAAGGTTGAAAATAAGAAATGAGGAGGAGTAGGCTCCTCAAACCCGCCTCAGCATTCTTCATGGCTGACTCACCCCAGGCATCAACACCTCCTTCTTGTCAGCTCCTCATGGCTTTTAACTGCTCAATATCCTAAACATCTACCTACTGTCAATATATTTTCATTAATCTAGCTTCCATGGTACTTATAACATCTTTCCCACATACAATGGAGGCCAAAATACCTGATCATGGGTATTTGCTGCATTTTTATATTAACACTTGGTGTGGCGTGCACATGCACACCAAAACGCCTCTGAGTGGTACTTTGTTTTACGAATCTCTCTCTCCATTTAAATAACAGATTGCCTTTTGATTCTTCAAAGAAAAGTGCATCACTTCACACTTCGCTATGTCAAATTCCATATGCCATGTTTTTTGTGGACTCACTCAATCCTTCCATCCTCCCTTATCGACTCAAGTCCTCATCACAAAATGTCCTCCTACCTATGTTCATGTAATCAACCAATTTGAATAAATTACACTGTGTCCCCTCCTCCAAGTCATTATGAGAGATGATAAATAATTGAGGCCCTTTTGGCACTCCACTAGCTACAAATTTCCCATGTGAAAAAGAAACCTATTAATCCTGACTCTCTCCCTTGTGCATATTAAACAATCCGCAGTCTATTTTGATATAGGGCCCCCAAAATTGTGAGCTCCTGTCTTGTGCAAGAATCTTTTGTCTGGCACCTTATCACAGGTCTTCTGGAATTCGAGAAACAATACAAGTTCCCTTTTATCAACCCTGCATGTTATATCGGCAAGGAACTCTTGCAAATTTGTCAAAAATGATTCTCATTCTTAAACAAAAATAAAAATTGGCTGTGTTGATTGCATTGCACTTTTCTAAATATCCTTCCCATGATCAGCAGTCACAAAGTGGATCAAGTTTAGGCATGTCTCTGTAGTAATCTGGCAAGGCACCAAATAGATTTTCCAGACTAGGAACACAGGGGCGATTAAGTGGGAGGAACTGAAGGAAATCAGTATCAGTAGGGAAATGGTTGTGGGGAAATTGATGGGATTAATGATCCATGCGTCCCCAGGGCCCAATAATCACCATCCCATTGTAGAAATCAAATGATGCCTCATATGCACTGGATGATAGAAAATCTCAGAAGCATACAGAACAGCATCAGGGCTAAGATATGTGGGATATGGGAGAGGGGAGACACGTCAAATTGTTAAAAGATAATAGTTCATGAGTTCACCACTTGGAATGAGTAGAACTGATCCCCTTCTCAAAATACCTTTTTGAAGGAATGCCTGCATGTTACCCATACACAAAGGCACCTTGGCACTCACATCTCAATGTATTTGAGGAAATTGTATATCTTAAGCGGCTTAATCTGATTTAAAAAGAGGGCACACACAATCCTTTCTGATCAGATTATTTTCCACTACATTCAAATCAAGACATGTAGGCTGAAAGACACACCATAATACTCTGTTTCTTACAACTTACACCCAGAATGACTGATTTACTTTTACTCAAAATGAGACCATCACAATCACAGAAAGAGATTGCAATTAAAATGTATTCCTATCGTTGACATAACCTCTTGTTCTATAATGCAGATTGAGTGACCAACATATCAGTTATCACAAGTATGAAATAGTATTGGTCGATAACACAGACCAATTTTAATTAGAGATCTGTTCATGATATTAAAACCAAGCATCTGGTTTGAACTCAATTACAAATGAAAGCTGTGCAAAGCCATAGCGCATCTTGTACATGCCTAACTGAAGTAAAGGTCTAAACTAATTTTCAGGTGAGCAGGAGTTTGATTGGGTCATTTATAATACCTTTCAGCCGAATGTCTTGAAAAATTACTACACATCAAAAATATTGCACAATTAGCCAGTTTCCACTGAGTACTGACAAAAACAATTATAGTTTTCCATCTGTTACGGGAGAATATCTCCAGCAAGTATTACACAGAGACAGGAAATGAAATGAAACATAAACCCTGGGTCAGCAATCATAGAACACCTGCTCTTCTGTTCTCACTGTTGTTTTCCATAAATAATGTGCACCGTTTGTTAAAAAGGAAAGAAAGTTCACAAAAGTGCTTCCCTGCATGGAGGGCACTTGACCACTCTGTTGATATTATTGATGAAGAATATCCAACAGCAGTTCCACAGGACTTCACCATAACAGGGAAATTGACACATTTATTAAAACTTCAAAAATAATTTGTCTAAGTCTATTATTTTCATACAGTAAAAGGTGAGAAAATATTTTCTTCTCAAACTTGTCTTCCATATAAACCTACCCATTCATAAACACTTTTTTTTGGTCTTTGTTTACATATTAGTAAAAATAAGTGTGACAGTCCAAATTTGTTCATCTCTTTCATCAAAATGTTGACTAGCAAAGTGGTACAGATTTAAAACATAATCTGTTGATGAGAATGACCTGTTTTGCGAACTCCTTGAAATCCAACAAGTGCAAAGAACTCATAGACTTCCTCATCACTTGAATTGAGACAATCCAATCAGCTGCCTCTGCTGAATTTTACCCTTCCATTAGCCCACACAATTAAACCTCCTGGAATGCTCCCCCTACCCTCGACCACAGCTGTCAAGTTTTTCTCTCCTGTCTGCCCTCATCGTGTCCAATATTGCCTCCTGAACCTCTTCCCATTAAAAGACTGATACCTAATTTTATTTCTTGGATCTCATGTTAATTAGTATTGTAAACTGTTCTCTCTTTGCAGGAGATGTCACTCTCACCTTTAAAAAATTGCTGTAAACTCTTTCTTTTAAAAAAACAAACAAATCTTAGGCTTCAAGTGCTTGCAAATACTGTCCCATTTCCAACCTCCCTTTCTTCTCCAAGGTCCTGAGGCAAAGTCCATTTGCCTTGCCTATTACTTGCCAAAGTTGTACACTAGCTTTTTAGAATTGATGTACAAGCACTCCCAAATCCTTCGGTTTTGAAGCTTCTGCAGTTTTTCACCATTTAAATAATATTCTCTTCTTCTTTACACTGTACATAACCTCAAATTTTCCCACTATATATTCCATATTGGAGCCACAAAAAATGGTTCTCGGAAACTGTCTTGAATGCATTCTATGAATTCTTCCCCATGGTTGCTCTGTCAATCCGACTATCTCAATCTACAAGATTAAACTCAACCATGATTAGTATACTGCCTGTTTTATGTGCCTTCATTATTGTCTCTGCATAACAATAGGAACATAAAGACTATTCTTACAAGTGTCTTCTTCCCCTTGATGTTTCTTACTTCCACTGGTATGGATACATCATCTGATTCAAGATCAAGTTCCACTCTGACCTAATTAAGCAAACTCAGAGAATCAATCACCATGGCTTCACTTCCTGCTCTTAGACTGTTACCACTGGTGTCCCCTCTGGATCTTGGCATTCTCCTAGTTCTCAAGCATATGCTATCCTTTGGTAACATCATCCAAATTCAAGACATTAGTTTTTAGATTCAACTGAGAACACTCAACACCACCTTTCCTGACTCACTGCAAGTGTTAACAGTCTACTTATAATACAAAGGCAGTTAATGTGCAGTAATATCCTCCAACTAAATCATCAGAAGATTGATGCTATTATTTCCCTTGTTTATAAAGGACAAGAAGAGGACGTTGACAGTTTCAATCACAGTTGCCATGGAGGTAAAGCTGGATCTTTGCATTGCCAATCTTAGTCAGCTGATTAGCTTCAGACAAAGCTTTTTTTTGGTCTTATGCTCTTTTGTTGAGAAAAGTCAAAGGTAGCCATGATTTGGAGGAGCTGGTGGTAGACTGAGGTGGACAACGTTAAGAATTAGGTGAACGTGAGTACTGCAGATGTTGGAGGTTAGAGTCAAGAGTGTGATGCTGGAAAAGCACAGCCGGTCAAGCAGTATCCGAGGATCAAGAAAATCAATGTTTTGGGCAAAAGCCCTTCATCAGGAATTCAGGTGGTTAAGAAGCAGTGCTTTGAAATCTAGTGCCTCCAAATAAACCTGTCAGACTATAACCTGGTGTTGTGTGATTTTTAACTTTGTTGAGAAAAGGGTTTGAAGACAGCCAGTCTACAGTACATTCCCCATGGCAACGCCCTGACCAGAGCTCTTAATAAGCGAGCTCAAATTAACAATTCACAGAGTCAGCTGCAACTTGATGCCAACCATGGTCTAACCAATCAACATTGTCTTTAATGCTGGATGAATTGGTGCTCAATTCAAAAGTTTGCTTTCATCCATCCCAGTCCTGATGAGTGCAAGGAGAGCACCAAATTGAATGAACAAACTTTCCATTCCCTGAGTATCAAATCCAATCCTCTCCCTGGCAATGCTATGAGAGTAAGCCAGTCCATTCACAACCTGGGTATTGCATTTGACCTGAAGGTGAGTTATCAACTTCATTCTTGTGTCATCACTCAGACCATCTAATTCCCTCCGTGTGACATCATCCAGGTTTCAGCTCATCTACTGCTGAAGCCCTCATCTATGCTTTCGCTAACTTGAAACTCAGCTATTCCAATGCACGACTGCTTATCTCACACGTTCTACTCTCTGTAAATTTGAAAGCATCCAAAATTCTGCCACCCACATCTTGTCTAGGTAAACTCTCATTCCACCATCTCCCCAAAGTTAACTGACCTTCAATTGCTCCAAATATTCAGAATCTTGATTTCAAAATTCTATTTGCACTCAAATCCTTCCAGGACCTTAACCTTCCACACCTCTGTAATCCCTTCCAGCTCTGCAAATCATCTTTGGTTCTCTAATACTGATTGTTCCAATTGCAATCTCTCCAGCATTGCTGGTCACATCTTCAGTTGCTAAAGCCCAAAACCCAGAATTCCCACCTTATATCTCTTCCCTTCTCTATCTCAATTCCCTGACACTTTTTAAAGAAAACACATCTCTTTGACCTCATATCTCCTGATGTACTTGGTGTCATACTTTGTTTGATAATTTTTCTATGGAGTGCCTTGGGATGCTTCATCATGTTACAGGTTGCATCAAAATATAAGTTGCTATTGCTGTTATAGGTAATGCACCAAAAGAAGATTGTGAATAACATAAGCAAAATAAATAAGCACTTGCTAAAATGAAAGCTACACCATCTTTATATTTGTGCATATATGTTCTTCCACCAATTCTTTCAATCTAATTAAATCAAACCTGCCAAAGCATGGATGCTGCTTTAGACAATAACACTATTGTTGGGCAATAATATAGCTGGTGACTGAAAACCTACAACATTTCACACAGAGCTCACTGTTACTGACAGTCAAGCATGCTGTTTTCTTCCAGAATTACTTCTTTGTGAATCGCCTACATACTAACAATCTGCCACACCTTTCTGTTGCAAGCCAGCAAAATATTGAACTTTTTCACTGACCCAAAATTAGTATTTCTGATTATCCCTTTTTGTTCTTGGTTTTCCTCAGTGAGGATGTGAATGGGCACGAAATTAGCAAAACTTGTCTCAATGTCCCCATGTTCTAGTCACCATTGAGGCCATCAACTTCGACCTCTGAAGAATGGCCGACTTTCACCCTAACTCACACTTACTGCTAAGGTTATCATCACCTTTTCAACCATTCCCACATTCTCAATGTGTACATATTATGAGCCTTTAATATAATCTAGTGAGTTCCACTTTCACAAGTTGTGAGTTGTCCACAACTCTGTTTGCTATGTGCCAAGGGTAGAAGAGAAATAAAATGCAGAATTGTCGCATTTAGTTTATAGTGGAATGGCCTCAATAAACTCAGATGCTTTCTTGATAGTCCCTGGAACAGAAACGTCCTATTGTTGCAACATTTCCAGTGTTTTTAAGAGCAGCCAAGCTTTGCAAAGGGTTCTTCCAAAAGGCATTTGGCCCCTAGTTTGACGTGGAACATACCAAACACTTGTCAAAGTTCATTCCTTGAATGGATCTTTTTCTGTTATTTTACCAACTGCGGAGGTGTGCACCTCTAGCATCCTTCCAAACAGCTATGTGCTGCACACCTGGAAATGCATCACTGATGCGCTGCATACCTGGAAATGCATTACTATTGTATTGCACACCTGGAAATGCATTACTGTTGCATTACACACCTGGAAATGCATTATTGTTGTGTTGAATTTCTCAGCCCTAGCATGCATCTGAAAAGAACAGGAAGGTGTTACAGTTGGGCTTTGAATCAATTTTGGGAACAAGTGTAAAGCTGGAATACCTTCAGGAGAAATTTAGTTGTTTCCCAGCTGCTTCACACGAAGATTGGAGAGATAAACTAACTGCCAGCAGAGCTTTTAATTAGCCAATCACTTTCTTGCTAAGACTGAGACAATCATTTCTGATTAAAAATCCTTGTCTCAGAGGGCCATTAATGCAACTGAAAGATAGAGAGAGAGGAAGATTTTACTGCCGCATCGTTGTGGTCTTGTTATTTTCAATTCCCAACTCCCTTCATAAAAATTATCCCTGAGATTAAAACACTGTGGGGAGTACTTTCCTCTATTTGTTAATGCTAACAAACACAGTTGTAGCCATATAGTGTGATTTTATCCATGTGTAACATGAGCTAATGCATGAAAAAAATAATACAACTGTCACCTTCGTACACATTACACCATCAGTTGCAATTAGGCTGAAAGACTGTAGTGAGGAGTGTGTTCGTTAAAGCTACATCTCACTTGGAAGATTTGGTTCTATTTGATTTGAACAAATTTATTGTGGCTATTTTTGGTATATCATGCACTGCCAGCAATTTCTTTGCATTGTCGACACTCCAGAATGCTTAAGGGTGGTGATGTATAAAGAGTTGCTATGGTTACAGCTGGTGTTCATCGAAGGTGAGAGTGACTGCACAGATCTTGAATTTATTTTTAAACTGCCAATAGCTCATGGTAAATTAGTGGTTTGAGTTATTACCTTAGGTGCAGAACAAAGCCATATTGTGGAACCATGAGATGAAAAGCTGTCTTGGAACATTAATGTTTTGCAAACTCAGTTCGTTATGCTTCTCAAAAAAAAACATGTTTTGAAAGAATCTTGCTTCACCGGATTAAAAGTCCTGAGAGGTAGCTTTCTACAAGTCATTCTTGTGGTGATAGTCCTAGGTATTAAAGATTAGGCTGTACAGAGCTGCTACAAAATGTTGCTGGTTTTACTGGTCACTGTTTGTCACTGGCTTCAGGAGTTCAAAGATGGAAACAATGCTCTTCTACGCTCATTAGCGTGTTCAAGGACATCAGGCTGCACAGTCTGTCGTACACCATTTATCTCGCATTCAAACTCAAAAGAGTCATTACTATTAAGCAGAAGCTTTTGGGGGACATAGTGGCGTAATGATAATGTCACTGGATTTATTGAGACCCAGGTTAATGCTGTGAGGATGTGAGTTTAAACCCTACCACTGCAGCTGGTAGGATCTGAATTCACTTCATAAATCTGGAACTCAAAGCTGGTCCCAGTGGTAGTGGCCATTGTCAGCAATTACCAATTGCCATAAAAACCTATCCAGTTCCCGAATGCCCTTTAATGAATAAAGTCTGCTTGAATTACCAGATCCATAGTGATGTGTTTTGGTCCTAACTACCATCTGAAATGGTCTCACATGCCATTCTATTCAAGAGAAATTAGGGATTGGCAACAAATGCTGGCCATAGCAGCAACACCCGCATCCCATGAAAGATTAAAGCAAAAGCCTAAAGAGATTGGTGCTAATATTTGAAGATAATTAAGAAGTAACTGCAGGAAATGCTTTATCTAGTGCTATCAACTAAATAATGAACTAATAAACTAAATGGGATTAACATCCATTTACCAGCCAGTGACCAAAATAAATTAGAGTTTTGGTAAACTTATGAGATAACAGAATGTTAGGGAGAGTGGATCAATTATGTAATTGCCAATTTAAGAAAGTATGTCACAAATGATTACTGAATGAGAAAGAGAAAAAAGAAGCCCAACAAGTTGATCTAGTGCTAAGGACTGTCACTGATAAAAGGTGAATGATACTTTCCACTTTTAAAGAAATGATTCAGAGACAAGGAGCAATTTCCAAGCTGGAGTGCTGGCAGCATATTGCAACTCTCCCTTTTCTTCATTTCGTAGCTAGGGGTCAGAGGAATGTAATATAGAGTAATTCTTACTCCCAGCACTTCTATGCTAATAGTACCTCCAAAAGCACAGCACCCAAAGTAACCAATATTTGATAGTTTAGTTAGTTGCTGAACACACATGGCCATCTCACATTTAAAAACCAATGCGCTCAGCGACTCAGCCAACATTGTCTTTCTTGTACACTGAAGGTAAGGATGCCCTGAGGCATGGTACATTGGGGAAACCAAGCAGAGTCTACGGCAACGGATGAATGGGCACTACACAACAATCAACAGACAGGAGTGTTCCCTCCCAGTTGGAGAACACTTCAGTGGTCCGGGACATTCGACCTCGGACCTTTGGGTGACCATCCTCCAAGGCAAACTTCGGGACAGGCAGTAGCGAAAAGTGGCCGAGCAGGGACTGATAGCTAAGTCTGGCACAGAGGGATGGTTTCAACCGGGACCTTGGGTTCATGTCACACTACTGGTGAGTCCATTGCACTACGCACATATACAAGTTTGTGGGGTGAATTTGTACTTGCACAGTTACATTGTACTTTGCTCAAAAACTGCATGAGTCCTTGTAAGATTCTGTAAATTCATTTTTTTAGATTAGAATCAGTCTAAACATTATGGCACAGACAGCAGCACAGAAGGGTGCTAATACCCAATACATTGTCTGGGCTGACACCAATGGCTAAAGTTTACTTGAGAATATAACTTCTAAAAAAAACTTTTGCGATTTCCATATGAAAGAAATGAAACTGACATGGTCATTCTAACAGGTGAGAGACTTAACAAACAATCAAGGTATTTTTCAATGTATAATTTCAGTTATATCACACTGTAAACTTTTGCTATATATTCTGTGTCTTATAATCTTATACTCCACAACCACCTGATGAAGGAGCAGAATTCCGAAAGCTAGTGCTTCCAAATAAACCTGCTGGACTATAACCTGGTTGTGGTTCTGTTCGCCGAGCTGGGAATTTGTGTTGCAGACGTTTCGTCCCCTGTCTAGGTGACATCCTCAGTGCTTGGGAGCCTCCTGTGAAGCGCTTCTGTGATCTTTCCTCCGGCATTTGTACTGGTTTGAATCTGTCGCTTCCGGTTGTCAGTTCCAGCTGCCCAGACAACCGGAAGCGACAGAGTCAAATCACTATTAATGCCGGAGGAAATATCACAGAAGCGCTTCACAGGAGGCTCCCAAGCACTGAGGATGTCACCTAGACAGGGGACGAAACGTCTGCAACACAAATTCCCAGCTCGGCGAACAGAACCACAACAACGAGCACCCGAGTTATAAATCTTCTCACAGACTTATAACCTGGTGTTGTGTGACTTTCAAAATTGTCATATTCGCAGTTCAATTGTAACCTGAGGACCTGCTCACACAAATGCGCATTTTCAGCAGGGCCAAGATGTTCACTTTCCCACTGGTCATTATGAATAAATGAAGGCATTCTCCTGAGTCGGATGAATTGTGTTCTGCATTAAGGCAGGAAAATAAGGCTAACTAGGCATTGCTGGATTTATGAAATCAAGAATTGCTGACAATATTTGCATTTTAGTCGTATTTGAGAGGATTAAAAGATAGGTGAATGCTTTGGACATTTACACAGCCACAAAACTAGAAAACAAGCAATTTGTTATTTGTTGAAGAAAATTACAAAACAACCAAATGGCTGAAAAATATGGAAACTAACAGTCATGAAATGCTCATTTGTACCACAGAAAAGTGGTTTGAAATGCTGTTCAAAACTAACCCCTTTGACTGCTTTTAACATGTGTTCATTGGGCTCAATGTCCAATTTCCTATAATGCTCCTCAGAAGCAACTTAGTACATTGCATTAACTGAAAGCAATATTATCAATACATAGAAGCTCACTTTGTGAGTTTGAGAGTCTGAATGGGCTCTCAAAAAATTGGAAAGCAGGAAATGCTTTCAAATGACCTATAAGCATATAAAGTAATCTTAGGCAGTGAAAGGACATGAGAGAAACAAAAAAGTGACAACAGCTCACAATTGTGTCACAGAGATTACAATAACTAGGGTAAATTGCAGTATTTGGCAAAACGATCAGAGAGGAGTTGACCAAATTTGTTTCGGAACAAACAACACAGAACGCTAAGGTGGGTCAGGAACTCATTGCTTACACACAGACAGAAATTCTCAATTTAAAAAAAATACTTCAATCAGCACTTGATGTGCTGTAACCGATAAGGCTAAAGATCAGGAATTTCTATGTTTATACAGCAGTTTCAGAATGTAATGGATTTAACTAGGAAGTGAATAAGAGAAAGGAGCAACAATGTGGAAAATTAATGAAGGTCTGAATTTGTAAAAGTCAATGCTCTGATGAAAGCACTATCAAGATAAATTTTTGATGGATTTTCACTTTCTCTTGCACTTGATGGAATAACCTAACAGGCCAATGATTGTACATGTTGGTACAGCAAAGGGAGATGAAGCTGAAGATGGAAGTACAGTAGTCTTTGGGAACATGTGCCAAGTGGGACTAGATAAATTTAGGATATCTGGTCAAACATGGACAAGTTGGAATGAAAGATCTGTTTCCATGCCGTCCATCTCTATTACTCTAAGTCAGAATCTTGCATACAGACAACTGAAGAACTATCCAATGAAGCATATATAATTTGGAACAACAGTAGAAAATGATGGAAATACCCAGCAGTTCTGGCAACATTCAGTGCCTCATCAAGGGCCCAAATTTTGGGAAGGGGAGGAGAAGCTGACAGCCACTCCCTTCCAATGCTGCTGATCCTCTTCTGCAACGTGTACATCATTAACCCTATCCACCAGCGCTCACCCCTGTGCCTTCAGGTCCAATGAGAACCGTGTGGTATACTGTCTTTTATGTCAGTCAGGACCAGGGTGAAAGGTTGGCAAAGAGGGTCAGGTCAAGTCAGGTTTGGTTCAAGACAGAGAGGGTTGGCTCCAGCCCTGTACCAATGGATAGGGAGGGTGTCATGTCAGGTACAGTAAGACTGGTGAGCTCGATCAGATCAGGTCCAGTGGCAGGAATGTGGGCTGATCTGGCAGGATTGTGTACTTGGGCGTAGGGTCAGGTCAAGCAGGTAAAGGGATCGGTTCTGGGGAGTGGGGGTGCTGTCAGTGGTCTGAAGAAATGTAGTTGTGAGAGGTGTGGTTAAAGGCAATGGAACATGGGAATAGGACAAGGCTCTTCAGCCCCTTGAGCCGACTCTGCCACCCGATAAGATTATGTATGATCTGTAGCCGAACTCTATATGCCTGCCTTGGGTCCATATCCTTTGATACCCTTGCTTAATAAAGATTTAAATTTAATAATTGAATTATCATCTGCCACCATTTGAGAAAGCGTGTTCCAAACTTCCACTACTGTGTGTGTGGAAGTGCTTTCTAGCATCTCTCCTGAGTGGCCTGGCCTTCATTCTTAGACTATGCTCCCTGGTTTTAGAATCTTCAACAAATGCAAATACCTTATCTTTATCTACCCTGTCTTTCCCTGTTCATGTCCAACAAAACTCAATTAAATCACCGGTTAACCTTGTAAATTCTTAAGAACAAAGGTCTAATTTGTTTAATCTTTGCTCATAACTTTCCCCGAGACCTTCCTAAGTTTTGGTGTCTGGGGTCTGCTCACAGTACTCTGGATGGGGTAAATTTGGGTTTTGTATAACTGCAGCAGCATGTCTGCATCTTCATATTCCATTCCTTCAAATATGAAGGTTAGCATTCTATTATCTTTCTTGACTACTTTTTGCATTATTCATGGTATTTGAAAGTGTGATGTACTTGAACCCCCAATTTTCATTGGACATCCATTGTATTTAAGTTTGTACTTTCTAAGAATTATCCAGTTCTATCCTTTTTTGACCCGAATTGGATAACCTCACACTTGCATTCTATTAAAATCCACCTGCCACAGATTCATCCATTCACCTAATCTATAATATCTTGCTTTAACGTTATGTTTTTGTCAACATTGTCTACAATGCTACCAGCAAATTTGGATATTTGACTTTTTATGCCATTATCCAGTTGATAATGAATATTGTAAATAATTGAGGCCTCAATACGGATCCATGCGGGACACCACTCATCATGTCCTTCCAAGTTGGGTACGTATACATTATCCCAATTCTGTTTCCTGCCACTCAACCAATTTCCTGTCCATGTCACTAATTTGATCTCATTTGCATGGGATTCCACTTTAGCTAACAGTCTCTTGTGTGGGACTTTATCAAAATCATTTTGGGATTCCATTTTATTTTATTAATTCATGGGCGTGAGCATCACTGGATGGCCAGCATTTATTGCCCATCCCTACTTGCCCTTGAGAAGGTGGTGGTGAACTGCCACCTTGAACTGCTGTAATCCACATGCTGTAGGTTGATCCACAATGCCCTTAAAGCAGGGAATTCAACATACATCAAGTTCCCTCTGTCTACCACCTTTGCCTCCTCTTCAAAAAACTCTGAGGCTTGTCAGACATGACTCTTCTTGGTTAACTGAATTTTTCGAAAGTTAAGAATCACAACACCAGGTTATAGTTCAACAGGTTTAATTGGAAGCACTATCTTTCGGAGCGGCGCTCCTTCATCAGGTGGTTGTGGAGTACATAATTGTAAGACATAGAATTTATAGCAAAAGTTTACAGTGTGATGTATCTGACATTATACCTTGATTGTTTGTGGAGTCTCTCATCTGTTAGAATGACCATGACAGTTTCACTTCTTTCATATATAAATCACAAAACTTTTTTCAAAAGTTATATTCTCAGGTTAACTGTAACAATTGGTGTTGGAGCTGAAAAATGTGTTGCTGGAAAAGCGCAGCAGGTCAGGCAGCATCGAAGGAGCAGGAGAATCGGTGTTTTGGGCAGAAGCTCCTGTTCCTTGGATGCTGCCTGACCTGCTGCGCTTTTCCAGCAACACATTTTTCAGCTCCAACACCAATTGTTACAGTTAACCTGAGAATGTAACTTTTGAAAAAAGTTTTGTGATCTACAGATGAAAGAAGTGAAACTGTCATGGTCATTCTAACAGATGAGAGACTCAACAAACAAGGTATTATTCAATGTATAATTTCAGCTACATCACACTGTAAACTTTTGCTATACATTCTGTGTCGTACAACTGTGTCCTCCACAACCACCTGATGAAGGAGCGGCGCTCCAAAAGCTAATGCTTCCAAATAAACCTGTGGGACCATAACCTGGTGCTGTGTGATTTTTATCTTTGTTCACCCCAGTCCAACATTGGCATCTTCAAATCATGATTTTTTTTCCCGGTGATCCGATTGCCTATCCTTGATTATAAACTCCAACAATTTTCCCACCACAAATGTCAGGCTAGTTGATCTGTAATTACCTGTTTCACATCTGTCACCTTTCTTAAATAGTGAAGTGACTTGAGTAAATTCCAATCTAAAGGTACAACTCCCAACTCCAGGGAAACAAAGCTTAAAATGAGGGCATCAGCAATGTGCTCTCTTCACTTCTTTAACACCAGTGGATTGAGACAGACAGGATCAGAGGATTTGTTGTCTTCATTTATATTAACTTCCCCATTATTGATGATCTACTTAAGTTAATTTTATTTTGGGCCTATCTCTGATCCTCTGGAATGTTATTTTAGGACTTGCAGCAAGCTAGCCTCCTTTTCTCCTATGAGTATTGAAGCAAAATAATCATTTAGCATGTCTACCATTTCCCTATGGCCATTGACAATATCTACACTCTCAACCTTCAGTGGGCCAACTGTACCCTTAACTCCTGACGAAGGGCTTTTGCCGAAAACGTCAATTTTCCAGGCTCCTCGGATGCTGCCTGACCAGCACCACACTCTTGACTCTATACTTTTTTAAAAACATATTTTTATTTAAAAAGAAGAATTTTTTTCTCTTGAATATTACAACAAATACCAAACCAAACAATTCAAACCAATATTAAAATACAAAACCGCTAATTACACAAATAAATACTAACTAGTATCTAAGCTAAAAAAGGAAAATCTTAACAACAATAATAATGATAACAACCATAACACAGCTCAGCAAATCAAAACAATAGCCCTCGATCATCGAGTACACAACTTTATACATATTTATATATTCGTAGTTAAAGAGCCATAGAGATGTCCAGCATGGAAACAGACCTTTCGGTCCAACCCGTCAGTGCTCGATGCGAGCACAAGAGATACAGTTAGTAAGTTTGCAGATGACACCAAAATTGGAGGCGTAATGGACAGCGAAGAGGGTTACCTCAGATTACAACAGGATCTTGACCAGATGGGCCGATGGTTTAAGAAGTGGCAGATGGAGTTTAATTCAGATAAATGCGAGATGCTGCATTTTGGGAAAGCAAATCTTAACAGGACTTATACACTTAATGGTAAGGTCATGTGGAGTGTTGCTGAACAAAGAGACCTTGGTGTGCAGGTTCATAGCTCCTTGAAAGTGGAGTCGCAGATAGATAGGATAGTGAAGAAGGCGTTTGGTATGCTTTCTTTTATTGGTCAGAGTATTGAGTACAGGAGTTGGGAGGTCATGTTGCAGCTGTACAGGACATTGGTTCAGCCACTGTTGGAATATTGTGTGCAATTCTGGTCTCTTTGAGACAGTTCTCTATCCAAATGGCTAGTTCTCCCTGTAATACGTGAGATCTAACCTTGTTAACCAGTGTCCCATGGGAAATTTGTCGAACGCCTTCCTGAAGTCCACATAGATCACATCTACCACTCTACCCCCATCAATGTTCTAGTTCCTCCCCTCTGGATACCAAACCCATTACCAAGAATTGCAATGGCTACATAAAGCTTCTTATTAGTATGGCGGACAAATCTGTACGGAGATAGTCCAAAAAGGGCCGCCACCTCTTATAGAAATTCTCCATTTTATGGTGCACCATACTTGTCAGGAAATCCAAGGGGATATGCTCCATGACTAGTCTACGCCAGCCTGCCAGTCCCGGGGAACTTTCCCACACTGACCCTAATAGAATGTTCTTTCTGGCACAAAAGGTGAGGATACTGAAAAGCCTTTTGTGTGTTCATCTAATGAATGAGAATTAACAAAGCCAAGAAGAAGAGATACTGGGTCCATCTCCACCTCTGTCCACAAAGCCTTCTCTACTTTGCCTACCACAGTGCTCCAGTATGCCCGCAGTCTGTGGCAGGACCAAAGACAATGAATAAGCGTGCCCATGCTCACTTTACATTTTGGACACATTGGAGATACTCCCACTTTAAATTTAGTGAGAGGGTCTGGGGCCAGATGGACCCTGTGGAGAATCTTTAATTGCAAAGCATGGGTCCTGTTGCATTTTCCCAGATACCCTCCCAAATTTCAGAAGAGATCTCAACGTCCAACTCCTCTCCCAGACCTTACAGAGCCACTCAGTCACGTCTGAGGGACCCTCTCCCAATAGATGACAAGCGTTGCTAACAGATAATGTATCCTCAGCACTCAACACCCACTTCTCCTTATCGGACCTATAATGATCAGTTAGAAGTGTGGCCTCTTTTTGTATGAAGTTTCTAATTTGGAAGAATCGAAAGAGGTTCTTATTGGACAATTCATATTTCCGAGTCAACTGGTCAAAAGACATCAGTGTGTCCCCTTCAAATAAATCATCCAGGCAAGACACGCCCCTAGCTGCTCATAATTTAAACCCAGAGCCCATCATCCCTGGCTGAGAACCCAGCATACCAAAAATGGGTGTCAAAAATGATACTTTGGCAATGTTGACGCATTGCCCTCTGCACCTTGACTGTTCTAATTTTGTCTAAGAACAGCAGGCTAATAAGGGAGAATCTTGCCTGAGATGCTTCGATGTCCAACTAAAGTGAGTAAGAGTTCCCCCAGGTTCAGTCATTCACAGAAGATAGCAACGAGCTTAACTGATAGTTTTTGATATCTGGGAAGCCCACTCCTCCCAGTCTGTGAGGTAACTGTAATTTAGTCAATTTAGTTCAGGACCGGTTGCGATACCAGATAAAAGAACTAAACCAACTGTTCAGTCTTCTCAATATTTGCTCAGCAAAAATCAGAGGAAGCATTCACCTAGGATACAACAGGCGGGGCAGAGCTATCCAACCTAACCAAGAGATCAGAAGCACCTCACATCTACAAAGATCCTGCTTGATTCTGTCAAATAAATTGGCAAAATTGGCTTTAAATAGCTGATCAAAAATGGGAGCAATAAATATGTAAGTAAAGAATATCTAAGTAGAGAAAGCCTTCCTGCAACCATCTAAACGGGAATTGAGATCTGCCCTCAGGATCAGGCACGCTTGGGGGACCGCCCATGGGCATGGCCCTGACTTCGCAAAATTGATCTCACAACCCGAGAAGCCACCAAATAGATTGATGCATTGTATCAGGTGTGGCACTGAGATTGTTGGGTTTGATAAGAAGACAAGAACGTCATCCGCGGTGCAATCTTACGTGACTTTGTCTCCACGTCTATATTCGGTCATATTGGGATTCCTGCATATTGCCTCCACCAGTCGTTCGATCATCAATGTGAAAAGCAATGGTGACAATGGACAGCCCTGCCGACTGCCCCTTCACATACTAAAATTGTTTGACCATACACCATTGGTGAGGACCATGGCAAAAGGATCACTAGACAAAACGTCCACCCACCTGATGAAGTCTCTCCCACACCAAACCGCTTCAAAGTATGCAAAAGGTATGGCCACTCGACCCTGTAAAATGCCTTTTCCTCATCTAAGGAGATCACCAATCCCTGTACTGATCACTGTTGACAAACTTGGATCATATTAAGTAATCTCCTAACACTATCCGTTGATCTGCGATCGTTTATAAATTCCGTCTGGTCCTCCTTTATGATGGAGGGCAGTACAGTTTCTAGCCTGAATGCCAGAGACTTGGATAGAATTCTGAAATCAATGTTCAGGAGTGAGATGGGCCTTAAAGAACCACGATCCTCCAGGGTCTTCCTTTTTTTAAGAATGAGAGAGATGAACGCCTCTCTTAGAGATGGTAGGAGGCAGCCATGACTATGTGAGTCATTAAATGTACTAAGCATCAACCCTGACAATATACTTATAAATTCCTTATTGAACTCACTGGGGAGCCTATCAGGACCCAGTGCCTCCCCATTCTGGAGCTGCCTCACAGTCTCTTTTGCTCTGCTCTGACAATGGGGCATTGAGGAGAGAGTCTTGTTCAAGGGTCACTCCTGGAAGGCCCAAATTCTTAAAAAATAGACTCCATCCTAACCTGCCCACTCTCACAGCTTTCAGATTGGTATAATTCACAGTAAAATTTCCAGAATGCTACATTAATCCTTTTAGAATCACAGGTTAAATTTCCAGTGTCCTTTCTGATTGAGGTTTGAGGGGCACTCCTTTTCCTAGCAAGTTATGCTAGGTACTTGTCCTGCCTATCCCATGCTCAAACAGCCTTTGACTTGCAAATGTAGGCTCTTTCTTGGCTGTCCATGTGAGCATGGAGTTCATCATAGACCAGAGCACTGTGATCTTCTGCAGTTTAACTATCGAGTATCAACTATCAACCATCAACTGTTAAGTATGCCATTTCAGATACTTTCAGATGCGTCTCAAGCAAGCGTTACTGCTCACATGTCTGCCGCTGCTTACTGGCTGAATAGGAAATAACCAAATCCCTGGCATAGGCTTTAGCTGTTTCCCAAAGAATGGATGGGCTACTGGCCGAGCCTGAATTAATGTCTAAGAAAGCTCTGAACTCAGTAGAAAAGAATTCAATAAACTTGCTATCCTTAAGGATGAAGGGGTCAGTTGCCAGTGCCTCAAGCCTACCACAGTAACCTTACTCTTAACTGTTAAATACACTGGGGCATGATCAGAAATAGTGATATTGCCAATTGTACATGTTGCCACTGAGTCCAGATGTGCTGCAGGGGTCAGAAAATGATCAATCCTGGTATGGTATTTATGTGGATTCGAGAAGAATGTGAAGTCCCTGCTAGTAGTGTGAAGGTACCTCCAAACATCTACCAACCCCAATTCAGCACACAGATTCTTTAATTGTTGAGCTTGCAAAGAAGATATCGGCGTACCATTGGGCAATCTGTCTACTGTAGAGCCTATGAGACAACTGAAATCCCCTCCTATGATGACATGTTGAGATGTAAGGTTAACCAGTCTAGAAAGTGTGTACTTGCGGAACGTTTCAGAGAACATGTCTGGGACACCTGGACCAACCAACCCAACCACTCCGTGGCTCAACACTTCAACTCCCCCTCCCACTCCACCAAGGACATGCAGGTCCTTGGACTCCTCCATCGCCAGACCATAGCAACACGACGGTTGGAGGAAAAGCGCCTCATCTTCCGCCTAGGAACCCTCCAACCACAAGGGATGAACTCAGATTTCTCCAGTTTCCTCATTTCCCCTCCCCCCACCTTGTCTCAGTCAAATCCCTTGAACTCAGCACCACCTTCCTAACCTGCAATCTTCTTCCTGACCTCTCCGCCCCCACCCCACTCCGGCCTATCACCCTCACCTTGACCTCCTTCCACCTATTGCATTTCCAACGCCCCTGCCCCAAGTCCCTCCTCCCTACCTTTTATCTTAGCCTGCTGGACACACTTTCCTCATTCCTGAAGAAGGGCTTATGCCCGAAACGTCGATTCTCCTGCTCCTTGGATGCTGCCTGACCTGCTGCGCCTTTCCAGCAACACATTTTCAGCTCTGATCTCCAGCATCTGCAGTCCTCACTTTCTCCTAGAAAGTGTGTTTGTCAAGTATTTAAGGGGGTGAGCCGAGAAGCAGTAAAGATTTAAATCCCATATTCTTCCCATGTATCAAAGCTTTAAGGATTACAAATCTCCTGTGTATGTCTTTAATGCACTCTAATAACTTAAATGGGAGATTCTTTCTAACTAAAGTGGCCACCCCTCTACTCTTCGTATTGAAAGATGAAAAGTAAACTCAGGCATACCCATTCTGTTACAGCTTCAAATGCTCTGTATCATCCAGGTGTGTTTCTTGTAATAAGGCAACATCTACCCTCTCCCTTTTAAGGCTGGAAAGTACCTTCTTCCTCTTGACAGGTGAATGATTCCCCTTAATATTCCTGGTGCACCACTTAAACACATCCTTAGCCATAACCTTCCACAGCACCATATAGATTCCAGAGAGGAGGAACCCAAACTACAGATTCTTGGATTCTATAGCTTTAATGCTATAGAATCCACAGAACCCAAGAATTACATAGACTAAAATAACAACATCCATCAAATCTACAAAACTTAGGAAAACTACTATACAGCAAAAACAGAAAAACAAAAATCACCAAAGGCATGAACCCCCCCCCCCCCATTCAGAGGAGGTACCAACACATCCTACAGCCCTACTAACCATCCCAACTGCCCTCTAACTCTTACCAGCTAGGGCTGTGCCACATACCCCAACCATCCAGTATAGAAAAAACACAAAAGCAAGGTTAGTACTATACACAAGGAAACTAAAAGTCACCCATCCCTTAACATAACTAGGAAATTAGAAATAAATACCCTATCCATCCTGGATGTCATTTCACGCAATGTATTAAGAGAAAGGAGAGTCCACCAAGTCCTTTTTAAAGAAAAGCAAACATGAACAGCTCTGTCCTCTATGTCTACTTAAGTCAGCACATCCACAAAGTTCTTCTCTTTCTCTGATGAGTCGAACAAATGTACGGATCCATAATGATTGATCCGAAGCACCGCTGGATGTCTTCAAGAATATTGGATCCCAAGCTCTCTCAGTCTCCTCTTGATGCCATCATAGGACTTCCTTTTCTGGACCACTGCTGCCGAGAAGTCTTGAAAAAACATGACCCTGGAGCTGCTACATACTAACGCCTTTGGGTCCCTCTCCTGGGCTCTTGAGGCTTCCGTGACCCTCCGCTTGTCTTTATGATGATGGAACCTTACCAGGATCTGCACCTGGTTTTCATGCTGTGATCCGGTGGGCTCTTTCAATTGTTATCCTTCTCTTCTGAGCCACCAAACCAAGGAACTCTGGGAACCACTTCTCAAAGAACTTCACCAGTCGCTCACCTTCCGTCCCTCCAGTATGCCAACAATGCACAGGTTCTTTCTTCTGCCCCTGCTTTCAGGATTGTCTACCAGATCCAACAGACCCTGCACTGTGAATCCAGGGCTTCAATCCAGCTCTTGAAGGAGTCAGTCTCTGCCTCTAGTCCTGCAGCCTTGCACTCTATTTCATCGGTCCTTTTTCCCAGGTCTTGCAGCATAACAGATACAGGAGCCAGCTTCTCTTCATTTTTTTCCTGGCACTGCCTCTCCAGGACCTCACGAGATTTGGCCAGCTCCTCCACCAGAGTTTGGTGAGTAAGCAAGCCCACTGCTTCAGTGGGCTGGGTCACTGCGAGCTTCCTCCTTTCTCCAACTGCAAGGACAAAGGTAAGTAAATTTTTTCAGTTTTCCAACTCCTTTACTGTGTTTTGGATGGGTTCTGGCTCTGTCAAGTTGGTGTTACAGCGCAGAGCCCAGTAAACACGATCCTACCAGGACGCCGCCATCTTGGATTACCCTGACTCTGTACACTTAACTAGCCATTTTCCATAATTACAAAATCTCTTATGTACCTTGCAAGTTTCCTTTCTAATAATTTTTAACTGCACTTGCAAGCCACTTTGTAGCCCTATGTTGGTCTTTGTATTTCTAGAGTCATAGAGATGTATGGCACGGAAACAGACCCTTCAGTACAACTTGTCCATGCTGACCGAATATCCCAATCCATTCTTGTCCCACCTGCCAGCACCTGGCCCATATCCCTCCAAACCTTTCCTATTCATATACCCATCCAAGATGCCTTTTAAATGTTGCAATTGTATGATCCTCCACCACTTCCTCTGGCAGCTCATTCCATACATCAGCACCCTCTGAGTGAATAAGTTGCCCCTTAGGTCTCTTTTATATCTTTCTTCTCTCACCCTAAACCTGTGCCATCTGGTTCTGGACTCCCCCACCCCAGGGAAGAGACTTTGTCTATTTATCCTATCCATGCCCCTCATGATTTTCTCAACATCTATAAGGTCTCCCCTCAGCCTCTAACGCTCCAGGGAAAACAGCCCCAGCCTATTCAACCTCTGCATATAGCTCAAATCCTCCAACCCTGGCAACATCCTTGTAAATCTTTTCTGGACCCTTTCAAGTTTCACAACATCTTTTCAACAGGAAGGAGACCAAAATTGCATGCAACATTCCAACAGTGGCCTAACTAATGTCCTGTACAGCCACAACATGACCTCCCAACTCCTGTACTCAATAAGGTAAAAACGAGGTAAAAACGAGGTTTATTCCTGATGAAGGGCTTTTGCCCGAAACGTCGATTTTGCCTGTCCTCGGATGCTGCCTGAATTGCTGTGCTCTTCCAGCACCACTGATCCAGAATCCTGTACTCAATACTCTGACCAATAAAAGAAAGCATACCAAACACCTTCTTTACTATCCTATCTACCTGTGGCTCCACTTTCAACGAGCTATGAACCTGCACTCCAAGGTCTCTTTGTTCAGCAACACTCCCGCGGACTTTACCATTAAATGTATAAGTCCTGCTCAGATTTGCTTTCCCAAAATGCAGCACCTCACATTTGTCTAAATTAAACTCCATCTGCCACTTCTCAGTCCATTGGCCCATCTGATCAAGATCCCATTCTTTCCCCATTCTGTGGAATCTGTCCTGTTCTTTACAATTTTATAAGCCCTTTCTTTTCATTTTATGTTGTCCCTTATTTCCTTACATGCTCATGGCTTTTTTTTTTGAGAGGTGGAACTTTTCCTTCTGATGCATAAAAACTGTTTCTAAAGAGCACCAAACATTTCTTGTGCTAAGTACCCTGTCAGTTGAACAGTTACACAGGAGTTAGGGTCTGAACTTAACAATCCAACCTTTCATTGCAATCCTCCGAATGTTCTGTTTGAAAAGGAGGCTTTTTGAGATTCCCAGGTGGAGAGGACTTGGCCCGTGGAATCTTCAAGTTTCCAGGCAACTCTTTCGGAGTCTGCTATTTGTATGCATAACTCCTATTTACACTGGAATAAAGTCTGGCCAACAGAATATCCAAGCCATCATTTGTCAAATTATCAATGATTGATATTACAATCATGTCAAGATACAAAAAAATATGCATTGCTGTCATCTATCTATGGATGAAACACATGGGGCACAAATGCGAGTGGATATGATGCTTATAGGCTGATTCAAGTATATGTCTACATCAACAGAAATATTCATCTTTAACAGTTATAGTCTGCTATACATGATAAAATCTTTCCCCAGGAAAAAAATGGGAATGGATAAGTGAAACCTTGCACTAAATTGAAGTTATAAGAGGTGACTTAATAACAAGGCACATGGGGACCTGTTCTGTTGATAAAATATAATAATAGAGTAAGGCAGGTAAAAATATAGGACAGAATAACAGAACAAAATGGGTAATCCCAGAGTCTCATAGTTGAATCCATTTGAATGAAAAGTTTAAATAGACTATTTTTTGAGTCAGTAAATGCCTTTTTCTTCAAAAATGTGAGGATTATTTGTACCAGAACAAATTTCAGCTACTGTGCTTTCAATTGATGATGTTACTTGTCAAAACTGTTTGACTCCCTTGGCAAACTTACTCTGCTGTTCACTGGGCATCTTGAATATCATGCAGTTAATCTGAAGATACATTCATTTTAAACCATTACCCTTTCAATTTAAAATAAAATGCTTCAACTCTGGCACGATCATCATAACATTACTATTTAAAATATTGCCAAAACAAATAATGAAAGACTTTATCTGCTTACACAGAATTCTTCAATTTATATAATATTAATTTTTTGTGAAAGTTTGTTGTTTTCCTTAATTTAAAATTTGATATCTTAATTAACTTTACTGCAATAGCAAAACAAGTTTCAACAGTACATCTTACTAACTGAAGGGAAACATTTGTTTAACAATTGGGAGAATGAGACAACAGAAATTAAAAAGTATTAAGAAGAAAGTAGTTCCAAATGTTAAATTCAAGAGGAAAAAAAAAGCTTTTTGAAGAATTTTGAAAGCAAATACAGTTATTTAGATGTAGTTGCAGAGTATAGCACCATTTAAGCAGCAAGGACAGTCACCAATGATAGAATGGAAATGAGAAACAAGTCGCAAATTGGCGTCATATGAGGATTGTGTGGAGAGTTTGCTGGATGGTAGGTCATGAAGAGATTGACAAATTATATATATGGAAGATGCAAATCTCTGAGGTCACTGAATATGAAGACCACATGCTCTTTGAAGTCCAACTAACATGAGAGAATATTAGAATATTCAATCGTCCTCCAAATAAGGGCTAGGTGAACCAAACTAACAATCTCATGTTGAAAATATTAAGTTCAAATGAAATGCAGAACAAATATCGACTGCTGAAGGTCTATATGGCACCATGTGACAATCCAAGACATTTTCCATCGACTGAAAAAAATCAGTTTCATGAGATAGTGTGTAGATAAAGGAAAATACAGCAGATTTACATCTTACATCTTTGAAATGCTTTCGGCCATGTTGCATTTGTGACAATAAGGAATGAACGTTTAAGCAATGGATGGGACACCAACCATTAATAGCTTTTTCTGGGGTTGAGCATTCTGGATGTTTTTGAAGCTACATTCATCTAAGCAAGAAATAATATTCTCTTAATACTCCTGATCTGTGCCTTGCAGATGGTGGAGATGCTTTGGTGGGTCAGGCCATGAGTCACTAGCTGCAGAAGAAACAGCCTCTGACCTGTCCCTGCAGCCAGAGTATTTACATAGCTGTTCCTGATAAGCTTCTGGTCAATGGCAATATCCAGATATGATGGCTGTGAGATTCATGATAGAAATGTCATTGAATATGAAGAAGAAGTGATTCAACGTTCCTTTATTGAAAAGAAATGTTGGTTCGTACTTGTATGACATGGATCTTATGTGCTAATTACATTCACGTTGTTCAAGTTCTGCTGCAGAAGAGAATGGACTATTATATTAACTTTGGAGTTACAACAAGTAGAGAATTTTCCTGAAGACTCCCATTGACTTCAAATTTCACAAGAGCTCCTTAATGCCCAATATAATTTCATTAGAGGCCATTCAGAGAAGGTTCACTGGGACAATCTCTGGTATGGAGAGATTTCCTTATGAATAAAGGCTGACCAGGTTAGAACGCTGCTTGCTGAAGAATAAGAGGTGATCTCATGGAAACAAATAGGATTCTTAAAAGGGCTTGATAGGGTAAACGTTGAAAGGATGTTTCCTCTCAGGGGAGAGTTTAGGATCAGAGGGCATGTCACAGAATAAGGGGGCACCAATTTAAGACTGAGATCAGGAGATATCTCAGAAGGTTGGGGTTCTTTGGAATTCCTTGCCACAGAGGAGCTGTGGGGACAGGGTCCTTGTGTTTTTTTCAGGCTGAGATAGATTCTTGATCAGTCAGGGAATCAAGGGTTATGAGGAAAGGGGAGGTAAGCGATCATGAACAATGCCGGATTAGCCATAATTGTATTGAATGACAGAGCAGGTTTGAGGGCTGAATGACCTACTACTGTTCCTAAATGCTGCATTGATGTGTGGTTTTACTGGTGAAATTGGATATAGTGTGTTATTCTATGTCAGTGTAGAGGGACACAAAATGCTAAATTTGTGTATTCAGTTTCCATGCACAACACTTAAATGAGTCATGTATTGATTATCAATGGGCTTTATGAGCTTTTGTGCTCTATTTCTTGCATTCTTGTGATGACAAAGCCAGCGACTGTCATATCATCTCTTGAATTCAGCTGCTCTATTTGTTTTTGTAATACTGCAACTCCAATGAGTCCAGAGCTGAGCAGTCCTGCTCGAACCAAAACTGAACATCAATGAGCAGATCTTTTAGGAACAAAGTGCCATTTTATAGTACAATCAACGTCATTTTCCATAGCATTTTGGCCATTAAGAGTAGAATGATGCAGTATATCATTATTACATTTGTCGTGCTTTCTGTGGACAGGACATAATCAGGACTATTTTTCATCTTGTGGGAACTGCCATTATTATGGACATACTGAACAGGCTGACCAGAGCTGCAGCTAGTGATGGAACACAAGTCTTCAGCCTGATAGCAGGGATGTTGTTACAGCAGTGGTGTTGTGAAAGTTCCCTGATTTTGTTTTATCTGGCACTTGCAGCCTTTTCTTGTTTTAATCTGGAATGAATGAAATTGACTGAAGATTGGTACCTCTGACCTGCTCTAGTGGCCACTGTGTTTATGTAGTGAGTTGCTTATCAATGGTAACCCTCAAGATGTTGACAGTGAGGGATTCAGTGATGACAATGCCATTGAATTTCAAATAGTTAGATTGCCTCTTGTTGGACATGGTCATCGTCTAGCATTTCTATGATATGAATGTTACTTGTCACTTGTCATCCCAAGCTTGGATATTGTCCAAATC
Source organism: Chiloscyllium plagiosum (assembly GCF_004010195.1). NCBI lineage: Eukaryota > Metazoa > Chordata > Chondrichthyes > Orectolobiformes > Hemiscylliidae > Chiloscyllium > Chiloscyllium plagiosum. The sequence goes on from NC_057727.1 coordinate 49,592,718, forward strand.
TTGTTGCATTTGAACAAGGACTGCTTTAGTATCTGAGTAAATGGCGCTGAACATTGTGAAATCATTGATGAACTTTCCCACTTCTAACCTTGTTAAAAATCACACAACACCAGGTTATAGTCCAACAGATTCACTTGGAAGCACTAGCTTGCAGAACGCTGCTCCTTCATCAGGTGGTTGTGGAGTATAAGATCGTAAGACACAGAATTTAGAGCAAAAGATTACAGTGTGATGCAACTGAAATGATATATGACCTTCTGACCTTATAATGGGTGGACCATCATTGATGAAGCAGCTTGAAGATGATCGGGTCTCAGGCACTGCCCTGAGGAACTCCTACAGGGATGTCCTGGAGCTGAGATGACTGATCTCCTACAACAATAAGTATCTCTCTTTGTGCTGGGTATGACTCAAACAGAGAGTTGCCCCCGATTCCTACTGATTCCAGTTTTGTTCATTGATGCCATACTTGGTTGCATGCAGCCCTGATCTCAAGGGCTGTTGCTGTTACCTCACTGTAGCAAGAATGCAGAGCTTTGATCAATCTTTGCTCTATCTATAGCATGCTGTTTCTCGAGTTTGGCACATATCCTGTGCTGTGCACCAGGTTAGTCCCATGGCTTGCTGATACTGATAGAGTGAAGGATATACCAGGTTAAAGATTGTGGTTGAATACAGTTGTACAGCTCCAGTGCCTCGTGGATACCCAGTTTTGTGCTGAAAAATCTGTTCTGAATCCATTCCAGTCAGCACAGTTATAGTGCTACTGAACAAATGATAGTGTCCTTCATCTGAAGAGTGGACTTTATCACCATAGGAAACACACCATAATCTTTCCTAACAATATCGCCCTGGACAGAATCAAAAAAGAGAGCTTCTCTGACAACATTTCAAAGCTGAACTTTCAACCAGAACAGTCTCGGGTGGGAAACTCATTTTTTAACAATGAAACCTGCTGAGCTGTTGCAACAGAATAAAGCCAGACAATGCTGTCAGGGGACACCAAGAAAAAGTCAAAAACATGTCTCTGCAAATTATACCTTGATGGTATTTGGCAGAAGCCAATTTACATCTTCGATAAACCAGACGCATGGGACATTTTTCAGTTGTCATTTGATCTGTTTAACCATTCAACAGTTAATCTGCCTGTCAGTACACTGTGTCGTATCTGAAATTCACCAAGTATAGATGGGCAGTTTCATGTTGCTTTATCTATAAGTGTTAAAGAAAATGTGACCCATTATTGATTATCACGATCGACAATCAAGTATTTAAGGAAAAAAAAATCAAAACTTGCTGGAAATACTCAATAGTTGAGGCAGCAATTGTGAAGAGTAACAGAGCAAATGTTTCAGGTTGATGATTTTTCATTGTAATAGCTGTTTGGACTATTTAGAGGAGCTTGACCCATCATTAATAAATCTTTAATGGTGCAGTAGTAATGTCACTGCCTCTGAGTGGATTCAAATTCTACCTGCTACAGAGATGTGCAATCACATCACTGAACAGGTGAATTGGAAAAGTAAAGACAACCCTTAAATTCTGTTTGTAACAATTGCTAGAAGTAGTTTAATGATTAAGAGTGGATCATGGAAATATGATATTATTTTGAATCATATCATCATGTTTGAATATATGTCTTTGTGAGAAACTAGACTAAAAGAGGATTGAATTGCTAGATAAACATATCTCTGTATGTGTGTGCATGACAGTATTTGTACAAGTTGTGTGTTTTTTGTTAATGTGCTTTTGAGTCTTTAGTATAGATGTGCTTAAGCCATATCACCTTCTTTCTGCATTGTATGGCAGGTCTGACTTTAAAAAGCCTAATATTTAATTCAGATATTTGAGTGTGCTGTCACTCTTTCTTGCAATTCTCATGTTCAAACCACAAAGTAGCTTGTCAAAGCTAAGACGATTACGTTGTACAAGATAGAGCTGTAACCAAACATTGTAAGGAAACAAGGTCAAGTCGACTTTTCCCTTATTTATCTTACCATCTGCAAGCCCAGTTTGAAAACTATGTCCTTCACATCTTGGAAAGTTCTGGTGGTATTCTTATTGTTTATGTGATTTATCCATCTGAACATCTTGCGAATCCATTTCAGAAAGCAGTGAAAATTCAACCACAGAATATTAGTAAGAAAACCAAAATTAATTGCATCTGACCACAAGAAGTCCTCCAGTGTTGATCTCAGCTTTCCATACAAAACAGAAGCTCCCAATGGAAACATTTTAAATAAGGCAGAGTTCCTGCGACTCAGAAACAGTACATTACAGGACAAGATTTTTCAATCCCTTATTAAATTTTCATTTATTGTTACCAGTAAAATACTAATTAGATTATAAGCATCACATTCCAGAATATGTATTTACGGTCGTGGGCTGTGCTTTTGTCCCCCTCATATAAAGAAGGTGACCAACAGCAAGATTTAGGATGCAGATTTTGGAGACCTTTCTTTTTAACGATAAAAAATTAATAATAGTTCATATTAGCTTAGGTAGAATGTTCAAACACATAGGACCAAAAGGCAGAAAGCTCGGCAGCTAAATGTAAAGGGAAGAAAATTGGTGTAAAGCAGTTGAGAAAATATGCTGAATATGATAACACAGATGTAGACGAGGCAATTACGTGTTTTAAGAATTATGTGCAGGCAATTTGGGAGACACCAGATGTTGTAATAAGGAACAAGACTTGACATGAACAATCTGCAAGATCTTGGGAGGTCAACAAGGAGCGGATTGAAGTAATTGTGGCAGAAAGTAACAAATGGGTGCAGGAATGTTTCAGAGAAAGGAGTGCATTTTAAGTTCCTCCTTGGGAGGGTGCTGAGAGTTGGAGCTAGTTGTTGACTTGGGATTGAAGATAGATGGTGGAGTGCATGTTACCTTTATGACTTTCCCCTATTAAGTCAAGGATAAAGCGGAATATAGGTAGCCTTCCCACTGAAACCCAACTGAGACCCAAAATAGCAAATTAACAGTCTGTCCTTACAACTGAGCTCCTGATTGACTAATGTGTAGTGGGAAGAAAAGGTACTCCTTATTTATTGACATCAATCAGAAATGCAGGTGTCAAAACCATTTTGGGATAGTTCTACAAAGATGCATAAGAGAAGAGAGATGCTGCAGAAGGATGGAATGATCAAATACTACACAGGTCAAGAATGATAGGAACACAAAATGCTGGAATAGCTCAGCAAGTCCAGGACTAGCTCTGGAGAGATCTTTGAGTTTAATGACTCCTCTTTGGAACTTCTTCAGCAAATAAGAACTCACTATTATTAACAGCTGACAAGATAACTGGAAAGTTATCAATTACATGTGAACAGGATGGCAATTGCATTAAAGGAATTCAAAGAAAGAATTCTTTTTACATCCTGATCCACGTTGATCAGTTGTTTCCAACCTTACTTCAAACACAACATTTATGGAATTGAAGTGCAACCCAGGATTTATCCCAAACACTAAATCAAAACTAAATCAAATAAACAATTTGACTTTAGTATTAATTAAAACTAAAAAAAAATCAAGTTTATATAATTATTTCCTTTGCCCTCGACTCACTATGTCTCAATGTGACACTGCTGACTGCATATGATCTACCTGTGCCCTGAACTCTGGGGTGCAGTTTGAGATGCCAGTCATACACAGTCCATATACTGGGCATCTGTGAGATGGGTGCAATATTAATCTTGATTATTTTCAGTTTGGAGAATGCTGTCTCGTAGAGGGACGAAGATTGAAATTATGACGGCATTGGATGAGAGTTGTAGTTAATTTCTCTGTTCCCAAAAAATCCCTTGATTTGAATTTGAGCTCAATATCGTTTTGCACAGTATTTTTCTCCATATCAAACCCACTGCTTTGTAAATCAAACACCTGATGAAATTAGGGAGCCAACCCACCTTTATCCATTTGAAGAAATGGATTTAATACAAAAATGTTGATTTGCTCCATCATATTGAATTCCTGAATTCTTTTTCTAGTATTTACTCCAAACTCAGGAAGTGTTACAGTATTCTGTTTCTTTTTTATTTGGGACCACCACAGACCCAGTTTCAATTCAAATTCATTCACAACACTGATCATATGTGCTAAGTCTCTGTCCTTTCCCTATAGTTCACAGTTCAGTTCATTCAGTTATGTCTCCAAGTAACTTAAAAGTCGAGCAACCAAGCATTCTCTGACACCTCAACTGCACACTTCAATCCTTGAATTAAGAATAGTGACAATTTCAGACCTCAGATGTAAAAATCTTTGCTGAACCTTCCCGCAATTTAACCATCTCACATCAGAATGGAGGATTAGTTCACAGGACACAGCATCAAGTCAGGATCTAAACGACTGGAACTGGATGTCTCTTGCTCAAATTTGAGTTTACAATATTAACAGCTTTCATGACCTACTTGTTTATGCTTGCTTACATTGGAAATTAACAAAAGAAGGGAAAACATTTTGCACAATGCAACAAAGCCCATATCTTTCCAAACATGGCGGGTGCGCCATCAGTTGACTGAAATCTTTTTCTTCAAACACACATTTTGAATTTGTTGCACATATCCTCATCTCTTGTTTTGTCTTTAAGGGTCAAAAGGGTGGAAAGATCGTCTTCAGTTGCTATGCTATTTAAAATCATTTGGACAAAAACCATCAGCTGGGTTATGTTAGTCATGCCAATGGATACATTGAACTGCAGTGAGAAACATTCACAGTCCTTCAGACCCTACCTGTCGTGTTGAAAGATGCGTTCTGGACAAATATTCCATTTGTATTGCTATTGTGGAACTACCAAATGACATCTCTGGATTGGTGCTATTATTCCTTTTTCTGAAGTGAAATATAATCCAAAAGCTGTCATCTTTTACAGCTGAGAACAGAAATGCATTTTCCCATTCTACATTGAAGTTTTACATTTTTTGGTCTCTTTTTCGATGGTATTGGTTCAATCAATCAACACTGCAGCCTGGCACCTGGATCAGTGTCTCTGTAATATCCAAAATGTTGCTGTCACCTTTTAAGTGTGGAGATACAAAAGGTCAGTTCTGAGTTTGTGATTGGTTTTCAAGGCTCCTGGCAACTCATTTTGCTCCCACATTGGAAACATATGGCAGTTTGCCAATAATCTTTCTTTGTCTTGCACAGAGGTTAGATAAGCATCTGAAGAAAATAAACTGCAGTCTACAGGTAATGGGCAGAGGGTTAGAATGAGTTGAGCTGCTCCTGGAAAGTCTGCATCGATATGATGGACTGAATAGCCTCTAATTCAATACTATATTAACTTAACACATCAGTTTCCAGTTACTTCTTATTAATTTCTGTACACTGTTGTCACAAAACCTACTTTACCCTCAATGATAGCCCAGCTGGACCAACCTCAAACATGATGCAACACTTGGCAAAGCTTCTTCAAACTATACACTTTTCTCTGGCTTCATGGCATTCAGACAGGGAACAATGTCAGAGTGATTGACTTGTGTGCGGTGAGGGAATGTGAGTGGACAGTAAGATCAATGGTCAGAGATTCAGCGATCAAACAGTTGATCATGACTGCATTAGAGACCAGGGATGGGGATAGAATCACTACTGTATGCAAAGATGCCAGTCAGCCCATCTGAAAAGCATACCACCTAGCCCCACATCCTATCCTCATAACCCCAATTTTCCACCCTCTGGATAATTTAGCATGGCCAATCCACCTAGCCTGCACATTTTTGGACTGTAGGAGGAAACTGGAGCACCCAGCGGAAACCCATGCAGACATGGGGAGAATGTGCAAACTCCATACAGTCGCCTGAGGCTGAGATTGAACCCGGGTCCTTGGTGCTGTGAGGCAATAGTGCTAACCACTGAGCCACCATGCTACCCAATTTTCAGGGAAATGAGGAACCTCAAATCCCAGTTTCAATCATTACAAAACAGTAACAATGACATTTGTATGCACAAGACAGTCCAATTACATAAAAAAAAACAGTGCATACAACACAGACCCCCAGAAACCCAGCAAGCACCCCCCCAACCTTCTGGCCACTCTAAGGCAGCCCGCCCCTATGCACCTTCTGGCTCTTGGTCCACTCCATGCCCCTTCCACTTAGGATCTCCTTTTACTGTGAGGCACAACACACAGTAATCAGCTAAATCGCTGAACTTGGTAATTTAATGACTGAAAAGTTGGATGATCTTGTGTCATGATTAACTGATTGTGTCCACTAATCATATCCTACTTCTCCATATTCAGACGTATTAAACCAGACACATTCACCATTTTAAAAGCTGTGGAGAAAGATGTTTAGTGTCGAAGAGTGTGGTGCTGGAAAAGCACAGATGGTTAGGCAGCATCGACTCTCCTGCTCCTCAGAAGCTGCCTGACCTGCTGTGCTTTTCCAGCACCACACTCTTTGACTTTGATCTCCAGCATCTGCAGTCCTCACTTTCTCCAAGAAAGATGTTTAACCTCTTTCTCAAAGTCAATGTATTTCTGACTCTTGATTGGGTTTTCCTTTCCTCTTTATGAAACACAGACTGGAAACACTGACAACTGGATTATTACAACAAACCAATAAATATCTTGCAACAATTAAACATAGCTGAAGAAAGTAGGTTAGTAAACATTAAAGGAAAGAATAAGCAGTTGAACAAGAGGCAAGATTAACTCAAGAGATGTCCACGATAAAGAGATGTTCTCCAGCATATGGAACAACAGGACAAGGCAGTGAAGCTTGAAGGTTGTATATGTAATGAGACAGTGACTATAATGGTATAATGGAGAAGCCTGAGGATAGACAAGGGCTTCATTCACCACCGTATAAATTATTTAAAGACGACAGAGAAAACAAATAGATGGGAGTGTTAACATTGTAAGCAAGGGACAACCTGGTATTGATCAGATTTAATAACTTTCAAATACATTAGATCCAGGTCAATTTGGGTAGAATGTGCAGCACCAAAGGAAGGCAGTTAATTACACCAACAAACTAAGAAAGAAGAAAATTATGAGTTGATTTAGCAAATAAAAGGCTCTTCAATTAAAGCTCATTGGCAATACTCCTCTTTGAGCCTACCACAAATTGTCACAGCATCCACCAAATCAAAGAGTTGAACTCAGTAATAGTGTGGGGAAAGAGAGGTTTTGAATTCAGACGGAAACAGGAAACAAAGGCAGTATATTTGAGGCTGGGTCAACCAACTGAAACCAGACTCAGTGTTTTAGCAAATGAAATATCTCAGGCGATAAGGAGGGCTTTGATATCAAAAGCAGGGGTGGGGTAGTGGGAGTTAAGGCGAAGTAATGAATAAATCTGAAATAAATGACAGATTTCAGTAATTGTGACCATGAAACATTACAGGCTTTTACACAGTCTGGTCCACCAATGCCCTCTAGGGAAGACAGTCTGCTGTCCTAAGATAGTCTAGCCCACTTGTGACTATGGACTGACAGCAATACAAGGATCTTCATTTCCTTGTGAATTGACACAGAAAGTCTCTCAGTTTTATCAAGATCACTACATAATCATCAAATACGAATAAAACCAAACATCATTTCACAACAACTGAGGCACTGTAAGTGACAAAGGCACCAGTCAACCTTGCAGATGGCCTAACTCCAATTTGTCACTGGATCAAAAGCCTGGATTTTTAAAAATCTAATGGCACAATGGGTGTATTTATACCTCAAGGACTCCAGGTTTGAGGAGACAGTTTAAAGCAATCAGGGAAGGTTGGCTTTTCCAAAAATCCGCACATCATAGAAATGAATTAAAAGAAATGAGGCATGAATGACAAATTGGCTGAGGTAAATTGTGAAACCAGGTTAAAAAGTCTCATAGTAATGAAACAAAGGAGAATATTGGAAAGCAGTATTTCATAATTCTTAACAAGACAATTTAATTAAGAAGTCCAGGAGAAAAGAAATACCCAAACTGTGACTAAAGAGGTTAGGGTAGTATTAAAATAAAATAAGGGAATTTTGATGTTGAGAAGTAGAACAATAAGTCTGGGAATCAAGAAAGTTTTGAAAATGAAAGAATGACCCAAAAAGATCCATAGGAAAACAGATTAGACGAAGCTAACAATATACATAAATGAAACACCTGTGAACTATAGACCAGTATGCCTCGCCTCTGTGGTGGGCAAGTTACTTGAGAAGATTCGGAGGCATTTGGAAAGACAGGGTTTGATTAGGTCATGCCTCACACATTTGTTAGAGTTCTTTGATGAAGTGGCCAGGAAGGTTGACAAGGGCAGGGAAGTAGCTATTGTGTATATAGATTTCAGTAAGGCCTTTGATAAGATTCCACATGGTAGGCTGCTTTGGAAGGTTAGATCGCATGGAATCCAGGGGGAGATTGATGGTAGGAAGCAGAGAGTAATAGTGGAAGGATGCTTGTCAGACTGGAGTGTCTCAGAGGTTGGTGCTGGGCCTATTACTGTTTGTTATCTATTTCAATGATCTGGATGAAAATGGACAAGGCATGGTTAGTTGGTTTGCTGATTACAATAAAATAGGTAGTATCATGGCATTGAGGAAGTTTATCAGAAATTGCAGCAGGACTTTAACCAGCTGGGGAAGTGGGCCAAGAAATTGCAAATGGAGTTTAATACAGATAAGTGTGAGGTCTTGCATTTTGGAAAGTCAAATCAAGGTAGGAGTTGCATGGTGAATGACAGTGTGCACAAGGGAACGCAAGTCTTTCAGAACAACAAAATTATTTTAGTTTCTAACTATTGAATATATTGTGATTTTCTTTTCTTCCTACCAAATGAATAACCTCACATGATAAGCTATTTTCTATCTTCATTCCCACTCACTGAAACTGTGTATGTTGCATTGTTAAATCATTAATATAAATTGTAAATAACTGACATAGAACATAGAACATAAAACAATACAACACAGAACAGGTCCTTCGGCCCTCGATGTTGCGCCGACCTGTGAACTATTCTCAGCTCGTCCTCCTACACTATCCCATCATTATCCTGTGCTTATCCAAAGATTGTTTAAATCTCCCTAATGTGGTTGAGTTGACGACATTAGCAGATAGGGCATTCCACACCCTTACCACTCTCTGTGGAAAGAACCTGCCTCTGACATCTGTCTTAAATCTATCACCCCTCAATTTGTAGTTATGCCCCCTCATACAAGCTGACATCATCATCCTAGGAAAAAGACTTTCACTGTCTACCCTATCTAATCCTCTGATCATCTTGTACATCTCCATCAAATCCCCTCTTAGCCTTCTTCTTTCCAATGAGAACAGACTCAAGTCTCTCAGCCTTTCCTCATAAGACATTCTCTCCAGACCAAGCAACATCCTGGTAAATCTCCTCTGCACCTTTTCCAATGCTTCCACATCCTTCCCGAAATATGGTGCGCAGAACTGTACACAATATTCCAAGTTTGGCCACACTAGCATTTTGTATAGTTGCAGCATGATATTGCGGCTCCAGAACTAAATCCCACTACGAATGAAACCTAACACACCGTATGCCTTCTTAACAGCACTATCAAACTGGGTGGCAACTTTCAGGCATCTATGTACACGGACTCCAAGATCCCTCTGCACATCCACATTATCAAGAATCTTTCCATTGACCCAGTACTCTGTCTTCCTGTTATTCTTCCCAAAGTGAATCACCTCACATTTAGCTGCATTGAACTCCATTTGCCACCTCTCAGCCCAATTCTGCAATTTATCCAAGTCCCCCTGCAACCTGTAACATTCTTCCAAACTATCCACTACTCCACCGACTTTAGTGTCGTCTGCAAATTTACTAATCCATCCACCTATGCCAGCATCTAAGTCATTTATGAAAATGACAAACAGTAGAGATCCCAAAACAGATCCTTAGAACATAGAACATAGAACAGAGAACAATACAGCACGATGTTGTGCCAAACATTTGTCCTAGCTTAAGCACCCATCCATGTACCTATCCAATTGCCGCTTAAAGGTCACCAAAGATTCTGACTCTACCACTCCCACAGGCAGCGCATTCCATGCCCCCACCACTCTCTGGGTAAAGGACCTACCCCTGATATCCCCCCTATACCTTCCACCCTTCACCTTAAATTTATGTCCCCTTGTAACACTCTGTTGTACCCGGGGAAAAAGTCTCTGACTGTCTACTCTATCTATTCCCCTGATCATCTTATAAACCTCTATCAAGCCACCCCTCATCCTTTGCCTTTCCAATGAAAAAAGGCCGAGCACACTCAACCTATCCTTGTACGACCTATTCTCCATTCCAGGCAACATCCTGGTAAATCTCCTCTGCACCCTCTCCAAAGTTTCCACATCTTTCCAAAAGTGAGGCGACCAGAACTGCACACAGTACTCCAAATGTGGCCTTACCAAGGTCCTGTACAGCTGCAACATCACCTCACGACTCTTGAATTCAATCCCTCTGCTAATGAATGCTAATACACCATTTGACAAAGAGGTACAGGCTCTGAATGAACTCTGAACACTTTAATGCACAGTTACTGAGTAACACTGCATTGAATGCCACTTTATACACAATCCTGTCAGCACCCACAATACCTTCATTTTGAAACAGTTAGTCAATCAAAACAAGATTCCGACCTCAATGCTGACCAAGGGTTAGCTTTCTGGGAAATGGAAGACAACTTTGAGAATGGCTAAAAAAGTTGGCTTCATTCGCCTGCCAGAAAACCATGTTAAAGTAACACGTATGTATGATGAATAATTAAGCCAGATGGTTCACTTTGGAGCAGTCTCTCTGGTAAATCCCTGCTTCATTTGTTTGTGATGTTGGAGCATCTCTGACACCTTCCTGATGCCATGCTAGTGACTTGAAAAGCTGAGACACAGCTTCCTGTTCCTTTTAAATGACTCCGGGTATGCAATGGTCTCATGGTGATCCTGTGTAAGTGACGTGTGGGAGTGAGCAAATTCCTTCTGTTCCTGCGTTACAGGCAGGAGGGACTGAATGAGATAACGTACGTCCTGCCGAGTAGTTTTGATGGGCAGAA
>NC_057727.1:49606726-49621731 GCF_004010195.1 Chiloscyllium plagiosum
GTCTGTTTCACACTCTCCTCTTCAACAATACGGTCCCTCTCGTTCGTAAATACTGAAGAAAAGTACTCATTCAAGACCTCTCCTATCTCTTCCGACTCAATACACAGTCTCCCACTACTGTCCTTGATCGGACCTACCCTCGTTCTCGTCATTCTCATGTTTCTCACATACGCATAAAATGCCTTAGGGTTATCCTTGATCCTATCCGCCAAAGATTTTTCATACCCTCTCTTAGCTCTCCTAATTCCTTTCTTCAGCTCCCTTCTGGCTATCCTATATCCCTCCAATGCTCTGTCTGAACCTTGTTTCCTCAGCCTTATGTAAGCCTCCTTCTTCCTTTTTACAAGACACTCAACCTCCCTCGTCAACCAAAGTTCCCTCACACGACCATCTCTTTCCTGCCTGACAGGAACACACATATCAAGGACACGTTGTATCTGTTCCTTGAAAAAGTTCCACATTTCAATGACATCCTTCCCTGACATCCTATGCTTCCAACTTATGCTCCTAAGATCCTGTCTTGCAGCATCATATTTACCCTTCCCCCAATTGTAAGACCTACCCTGTTGCATGCACCTATCTCTCTCCATAACCAAGGTGAAAGTCACAGAATTGTGGTCACCATCACCAAAATGCTCACCCAATAACAAACTCATCACTTGTCCTGGTTCGTTACCGAGTACCAAATCCAATATGGCCTCCCCTCTGGTCGGACAATCTACATCCTGAGTTAGAAAAGCTTCTTGGACACAGTGCACAAACACAAAGAGCTTCCAATCAATATTTGGGAAGTTGAAATCGCTCATGACTACTACCCTGTGGCTTCTGCACCTTTCCAAAATCTGTTTCCCAATCTGTTTCTCCACATCTCTGCTGCGACTGGGGGGCCTATAGTAAACACCCAACAAGGTGACTGCTCCTTTCCTATTTCTGACTTCAGCCCATACTACCTCCAAAGGCAGATCCCCCTCGTACTGCCTTTCTACAGCCGTTATACCATTTCTAATTAGCAATGCCACACCCCCTCCTTTTTTACCTCCCTCCCTAATCTTACTGAAACATCTGTAACCAGGAACCTCCAACAACCATTCCTGTCCCTCTTCTATCCACGTTTCCGTGATGGCCACAACATCGTAGCCCCAAGTACCAATCCATGCCTTAAGTTCACCCACCTTATTTCTGATACAGTTGAGAATTCCTCATTGAATGTTTTTAAGACAAAGATAGATGGATTTTTGAACCATAGAGGAATTAAGATTTATGGTGAGAGGGCGGGTAAGGAGCTGAGGCCGTGGAAGGATCAGCCATGATCTTATTGAATGGCAGAGCGGGCTCGAAGGGCCAGACGGCCTACTCCTGCTCCTGGTACTTATGTGGCCCAAGTAGGTCACTCAGAGTGCCTGGAACATATGTTTCCCTTCTAAGGCATACATCCACCTGGGAGAAATGTCTAAGGACTAGGTCCAGTTCTCTAGTGCTCCTTATTGACCTTCCCAGTTATTAGCATGCCATCCAGATAATTGGCAACCTGGGGTAGACATTGTAAAATGCTCTCCATCGTCTGCTGGAAAATGGCATAGGCTGACCACACCCCACATGGCAATCTTGTAAATTGGTACAAACCCCTTATGGGTATTAGTTATAACATACTCCTAGGAATCCTCATCTATCCTCCTCTCCCCCTTTCCCTTCTGAGCCTCAGAGGCGGATCTTGTGCCAGAGACCCGGTCACTGCAGCTTACCCCTGCTAGGCTGTCCCCCCCAACAGTATCCAAAGCGGTATACTTATTGTTGAGGGGAACGACCACAGGGGATCCCTGCACTGCCTGCTTCCTCCCCTTCCCACTTCTAACTGTTACCCAGCTACCTCTGTTCTCTGGCATAACTATGTCCCTGTAGCTTCCATCTATCACCCTCTCAGCCTCTCGAATAATTCTCAGTTCATCCAACTCCAGCTCCAGTTCCCTAACACGGTCTGTGAGGAGCTGGAGCTGGCTGCACTTCCTGCAGATGAAGTTAGCAGGAGCATCAGTGGTCACCCCTACCTCAAACATCCTGCAGGAGGAACATTCCACTGCCTGCGCTGCCATAACTCTACACTTAGTCTCCAAATCAAGAACATCAAGTAGCTTACCTTTTTTTTAGGTTAGAGGAGGGAGGGAGGGTGGGAGACACTGCACGTGTAGTGTCTCGGGTTCCTTCTCCACTCAAATAACAATTACTTACCTTCCCGACTGGCTCTGCATTCCGACTTCACTTCCGCCCAGCTGCCGCTGCTCTCTGCTGCAAAAAGACCGTTGGCGTCGAGATAAGTTCTTAAATAACAATTACTTACCTTCCCGACCGGCTTTGCGCTCCGACTTCACTTCTGCCCAGCTGCCCCGCTCTCTGCTGCACACCACTAGTAACAAGACTCCAGGCTGAATATTTTCCGTCAACCACCACATGCTGCCTTCTTTCAGAAAGCCAGTTTCTAATCCAAACTCCTAAATCACCCTCAATTCCATCCTCTGCATTTTCTCCAAGAGCCTACCGTGTGGAACCTTATCAAAGGCTTTACTGAAGTCCATGTATACCACATCAACTGCCCTACCCTCAGCTACATGCTTGGTCACCTTCTCAAAAAGCTCTAAAAGGTTTGTGAGACATGACCTGCCCTTGACGAAACCATATTGACTATCTGAAATCAAATTGTTGCTCGCGAGATGATTATAAATCTTATAGGTATCAATCCCTTTCACAGTTAACTAGTAATAATTTGTCAACCTGAAATGAGAGTAGTGGAGTGTCGTGGAACAGAGGGATATTGAAGTTCAGGTTCACACTTCTTTGAAAGTGGAGTCACAGATAGACAAGGCACACTGGCCTTCATCAGTCAGGGCACTGAGTACAGAAGTTGGGAAGTTATGTTGCAATTATACAAGATGTGGGTGAAGTGGTACTTGGAGTATTGTGTTCAGTTTTGGTCACCTTGCTATAGGAAGGATGCTATTAAACTGGAAAGAGTGCAGGAAATATTTACAAGAATGTGCCTTGACTCAATAGTTTGAGTTATAGGGAAAGGTTGAAGAATCTTAAGACTTTTTCTTATTTTGAGCATAAGAGACTGAGAGGGGACCTTATAGAGGTGTACAAAATCATGAGAGGCATAGATTGGCCTAAACTGGTCCATGCCGACCAAACTGTACACGCACACTAACCCCATATCCCTGCACTTGGCCCATATCCTTCTAATCATTTCCTATCCATGTATTTGTCAAGGGCAACCTTTTTACACAGAGAGTGGTACATATATGGAATGAGCTGCCAGCGGAAATAGTTGAAGCGGTTACATTAACAACATTTAAAAGGTATTTGGACAAATACATGGATAGGAAATGATTAGAAGGATATGGGCCAAGTGCAGGGATATGGGGTTAGTGAGCGTGTACAGTTTGGTCGGCATGGACCAGTTTAGGCCAAAGGGCCTGACTCCATAATGTAGGACTATATGACATAAACAAGTTGCACAAATCATTTAAAAAAACTCTGCTACCATGGGCCATTATTTTGTGAAATGATCTTTTGTAAATCTTAATGAAAATCCAAATCTACTGGTTACCCTCTCATCACCCAGCTAGATCCACACAAAAATATAGTAGATTTGTCAAATATAATTTCTCTTTCATAAAACACCACTATTCCAAAAAAATTAAGAATTGGTAATATTAGATAAATAATGTCAATCACTTGGAAAATTATGGCATTTGTTATGAAGGCAGAGGTAATAGGGCATTACAAAATTTGAGTTAACATTACATGAAGAATGGGCAGCTGTGCTTTAGAAATTTGCTATAGTTTTTATGGAAGTATTTGGTAAAGTATTCAGCACCTATATAGAAAGGAAGAGAAAATAACCAAAGTAAGCTGGGTCCTTTAGAAGTTGAAACGTGATAGATTATAATAGGGAAAATAAAATGGCAGACATAATAAACAAATATTTTGTGTCTTCCTTCACATTAACAGACACAAAATAGGGTAACAAATATTGCGAGGAAGCAAGTACCTAATTATAAAGAGAAACCTAAACTAATTAATATTCGTTAAGGAAAGGTACTAAAGAAAAAATTCAATAAGTCCCTTGGACCTAATGGGCTATATCCTGGAGTTCTAAATGAGATGCCTGAAGACAAAATGAACAGTAATCATCTTCCAAAATTCACTGGATTGGAATTGATTTGACAAATCTGATCCATTTTTTGAGGATTTAACAGACAACGTCGAAAAAAGGATCCATTCATATGAAACATTGTATTTTCAAATGAATTCAATAAGCTGTCTCAGAGTGCTCGGGTAATGGTTCTGAGATTTGAGAATAATATATTAACATGGACAGAGAACTTGCTAAAGAACAGTTAGTAGAAATAAATGGATCATTTCAGGTTGACAGATTGTTACTACTTAACTGTTAAAGGGATCAATACCTGTGCCACGGTTATTTACAATTTGTGTTAATGATTTAACAAAGCAACACAGACAGTTTCAGTGAGCGGAAATGAACATAGAAAATAGGTTATGATGTAAAAATGCACTTGAAGTAAAGAAAACACAGTAAAACTTCCAGGGGATAATTCAGAAAACTGCAACAACGCACCAGGAAAAGTGATATTTTTCCAAGGCACCCAAAAATCTAATAATAATTTGAAGCCAGTGCCTGAAAAGTGTGATTGCAGACATCTTTTCTGATGATAGAAATGCATTTGTCGGGGGATAAACAGACAATCATTACAGAGAGGAAATCAGGCTGTATTATGCGTACATGTGAAATTCATGAAACCTTTTAAACTCTGATTATGTACATCAATAAGGCACATAAAAATGCATGAGATTCTAGGTTTCAGACAAAGTTTAATACCTTTAAATCAGAATAATGCTATTATCTCATAGAACACCTAACTACAACTTAAATATTAAATGGGAGGCTTGAAATGCAACTTTATTTACTGTTAAATGGCTTAACAGATTTAAAAATTGCAAATTTTCCCTGCTTACGTTCTTGATGGACCATGATCTATCAGAGTGCATGACTAGCAATTGTGCATAGGTTCATTGCACCATACCTGAGGGCTATAAAACTAATTAGTAAACACCTGGTAAGATCTTCACATAATTTTCTTATCAATACAATAATCTAGCAGTGAACAAACTGTTTCCAAACAGGCTTATGATACCCGAATTGCAGCTTAAATCTGTTAGCAGCAACATTCAATCTAAAGAGATGGATTAAACATGAATGAAGTAAATGAAAATTACACTTGAACAAAATCTTGATGAAATATTGGATAAGAAATACACATCGAAGTGTAAACAAATTGCAGTGAAAGGAGCAACTAGAAACAATTTTATTTAACATTTACATATTTACAACCTTGCATGAGGCAAGCAATAAAATGAAGCTGCTATGTGGTGACAGAATGTATTTTTTGATATAAACTGCGCAGGATGGAACTCTAATTTACTAGTGGGTTGCAATAAGAATAAATACATTATAAAATAATAAATCTCTCCCATTCGACCGACACTGTTTTTGAAAAGATTTAAACCTGATCTATGATCTTTACTGTGTATCTAGTTCACAAATTGACATTTTCTTCAATGTGGAAAAGCACTTGTACATAACAAAACTTCTTTCAGGTGGTTTTCTGCATGTAAATTCATTTCCAACATAGATATGTCACAATTGTCATGCAGCAGGAGCAGCAGATGAGATTTCAACTGACTTTTATGAATAGCTTCCTTGCTTTCACAAGCTGCACATGTTGTAATACTTAGTTTAACAATTGATGTTAATATACTAAATCCTCATTATCCACAACGGGCACAGATTTTCCATAGGATACAAAAGAAAAACACAGATGCTGCTCCTGTGAACCTCTCCTATTTGCCATGAATGACCATGAGATCAAATGACCAGATGAGTCAATGAGACAAAAAAGGGTCCAGCGCTGACATCATGCATACTCAGATCCACATGCAGTCAATCAGCAGATAACAAGGAGTGACTCAAAGACTCTTTTCAAAGTAGCTTGTTTCCACCAATTTTCAGTTCACTGCTGTGCATCTAAACTTCATTAAAATAAATTGCAACATGCTGTGACATGTAGGCAGATAATCATAGCATATAATTTGATGTTTCTGGTTGAGCATACTGGAAAAGTTCCAATACTACTAGGTTGTCTGCATATTGTGCATTATAATGTCATCATTTTTTTCCTGAGATTAAACATATTTTCACAAATAAGAGTGTTGTAATGGAATCAGGTAGCAGTACTTGTTTCTACGTAAAAACTTCAGAGTCAAATAAATGCTGAATATTGTATCTGCCACTGCACTGTTCATTTTGATTAACTGGGAATACCAAACTTCAACAGGAAGTTTTAGATTAGAGCCCAACAAGTCCACACCAACCTTCAGAAAAATAACCCACCCAGATCCATTCCCTCTGAATGATGCACCTAACAATATGGGCAATTGAACACGGCTAATTCACCTGACCTGCAAATCTTTGGACTGTGGAAGGAAACAAACACAGATGCAGGGAGAATGTACAAACTCCACACAGGCAGTCACCCGAGGCTGGGATCGAACCTGTGACCCTGGTGCTGTGAGGCAGCAGTGCTAACCATGTAGCCACCATGCCACCCATAAGTGCTATACCTTTTAAAGAATCAAATGTAGTCGGACAACTGAGTGTACTGACCTCAATGGCAGGAAGCAGAACTGGGGTCTCTTAGCTGACTTCCTTCATGCACTTCAGGAATTGAGAAAATGTCCAGGCAAATGTGACAATTTGAAAAACGAGTGGCAGGGTTAATGCATGGGATAACAAAAAAATTCAACAGTATGCATAATACTACTGAAGTACTCATATCAATTCTAAGTTTTCAGCATCCTTTTTTGTGATGAATGTAAAATGATTCATGATTCCTAAATGAAGTGTTTTTTTTAAATCAAATATTTTAAAGCTGAACTTTAGGACCTGATCCATATATTGATGGAACCACTTATGTTATTTCACACAAATTAGAATTTTAATAAATACACATCTGACTTCAGTGAGCCAGAAGTGATAACAGATGATGTTCTGAGGAGCAAGGTGTGTGCTAGGCGTGACTCTAAGCAGTGGAGAGCCAAACTACAATCACTTAAATTGCTTCATTGCCAGTGGGTCAAAATCCTGAAACTTCTTCCCTGATACCCCTGTAGGTGTACCTCGTCCCCATGGACTGCAACACTTCAAGAAAGCAGCTCACCACCACTTTTCTGCAGGGCAGTTTGGATAGAGAATAAATGCTAACCTAGCCAGTGATGCCCACATCCCTTGAATAACTGATACAAAATAACATTCAAGAGTAGATTTTTTTAAACAACTGAGGGCTACTTTCAAATGGTTAGGAAATTAAAATGTATGGCCCGACAGTCAATTCGCCATGTTCTGTTTGTAAGCATTAAATACTTGGAACTGTGGAGGAAACTCTGAATGTATGAAAGGAGAAAACCCAAAGTTTAGACCAAAAAACAATGTACTGGCATGTGAGTTGTGAGAAAAAGAAATGGATGCACAGTTGGCAGGATCTCTATATTGCTTGCCCAGAGCAGGATCCATTTTAGAGTTCAGGTGTCATTTCACTGTTTCGGAAAGGTTACAAATCAACTGACTTCTCAGCAGAGCCAGTTGGTAGGTCACATAGCACACTGTGGTATCTGTTCGTAGAAAATGGTTCAGCATGTGCTGGAGCACTGAAGACTGACAATATCAAATTACTGCACGATAACAACTTAGTCACCTCAGTCAACTAAAAGAAAATAATTGGCTTTGTAAAAATATATATGTGATTGACAGCTCCAATTGTCTTCACAAAAGATCTGCTTAAATTTCCTCTATCCCCTGCAAATTTTGCAATAACTTTGCAGCTGATCTTATTCCAGTTAAAAAAAAAGTCAAAAGTGGCCAGAGGGAGAAGGAGAGAGTGTAAGTTAAGATGGATTAACCTGTGAAAAATCAATAGCAAACTGCTCCAAAAAGGTAATCATTCAGAGGGCCTGTGACCAATGCAGTGTGTGTTGCAGTTTGGCAGCGTAGGCATGATTGTTTGTTATTTTCTATCTTCAGAGATGGGATAATAACAACTGTGGGTTTGTAGTACAACATTGAATTTGTTCAATTATCCATTTACTGTTTAATAAATCCTCTTGGCAGTTCTAGCTTATGCCATTGTCTCGTGAAGTCAAGAGGATTACATGAGGGTGCATAATATAATGAGCAGTCAAAAGATTTTGCAGATGAACCTCAGGTTAATTGTGTGACTTAATCACTGAACGGTTTAATCAGTCTTCATTTTCAATTGCTGTGTAGACTAAGGAGGTGATCTATGACATTGATCCTGAAAGATATTTATGGTACAGATCCAGAAATGAAACATGGGCAACCAAAGAAAAATAGCAGAAGTATTTAATGACAACCTTAATAAAGGCTTAAAAAGAAATTTCAGCACATGCCTTTACAGGACTGAAGAAAGGGAGATGTATGGAGGCCAAAATTAAACTTTGTCCCTCAGCATGACCTTGCAGGCAAATGATAGAGCACATTTGACCTTTTTATAATAACTAATGAAGTAAAACTAAATCATATAGCATGAAATGCTTGGCAACTGCAGTATCAAATTGTCAGTAATAGCAATACCAATTAACAAGCAACACGGTGAGCCATGGGAGAGATTGAAATGATGGTAGAGGACATCAGATCCATGAAACATTTCAATCAATGTGAAGCAGCTATCCATAAAGGTCATCGAGTATCAGGATGGTTTCAAGTTCAAATTCATTAGTCCAGTCTTATAAAGCTCCTGGTGAGGCCAGATTTGCAAAGGTTTCGGTCAATATTTGTGTGGTGAAGCAGGTATAGAAGTCAACAATACTGTGCTATTTCTTTTGATTTGAAACTTTCAGGTGGAATTTTCTACCCTCTCTTATACTTTGAAATGGGAAAGACATTCAATTAGAAAAGATGGAAATAACCCTAAAACCTACTACCTTCCTGATTCTGCAAGATTAAGTCAGAATGGAAAGATTCATCATCGAATTTCCTACCCTGTCACCGATTGAGGCCCTTAAATTGTCAATGAATGACCATTTAAGAATATCATCCCAGTACCATGGGGATGTAAAACAGCTTTAAATAAGCTTGAAGTGAAGTGCATAATAGGCTAAAACTGTGTCCAGCTTCTCATTACCCAGGGAATGCTCTGAATGAAGTGGACACTTTCAGTGGGTTCCAGACATAAGGAAATTGCCCTGCACAATCTTCAACTTCTCACGCAATTCTTCCAGAGTCTGCTCAAGATTCCAAAGGATCCCCATGCGCAAATTCCATCTAAGCCGCAGAAAGAGTTTTGTGGACATTGGAAAATCCAGGCTTCAGTAATGATAAAAAAAGACACACACTTCATTTTAATTGCACTATAGTGAGGATAAGTAATGAAGAAGCATAATCCAAGCCTTTAACACTGGTTGAAGTATAACTGATGGAGATAAAAGGTGTCTATTTCTCCTGGACTGTGACCACTGAATTGGCCATGAGTATCAAATCAGCCAGCCTCCAGTGTCTTTAAACATCATCTTATTTATACTAGAAATTGCAAGAAGTAGTCCGCACAGTGCACATTAACTTATTCAAAAGAAATCAGATAGATATCTGATTACAGATACGATTGAGAGATACAAAAATTAGTATAACAGAGATAATTAAATCTTTTGTGAAACACAAAGATCTCTGTACTAAGAAACTTAATCTACAGTAAGCGATCAGCAAGGATTGAATAATGGACAAATGTGGATCAATAGATATTCTGCAGTTACGCTTAATTATTGTTTGAGAGTAAAGAAACAATTTTGAGCAGGTTTACCTCAGATTAAATAGAATCAAGTGGATGACAGAGCAAAAACAGAAGGTGCTGGAGAAATACAGGTTATTTCCTTTCACCAGAGATGATGGTACACATGCTGTGCTTCTCCAGGGACTGTGTTTTTATTTTAGATTTTCAACAACTGCAGTATTTTGCTCTTCTATGATTAGATAGGTTATACATTGTTACAAGAAGCAATGTTCTCAGTTGGTCAAGTACATTTTTCCAGTTCTTTTATTGACTGCTTTTTCTAATTTCCTCCCCAACGTTGGGAAAATGTTATTAAATTG
The DNA here is from genome assembly GCF_004010195.1 of Chiloscyllium plagiosum. NCBI lineage: Eukaryota > Metazoa > Chordata > Chondrichthyes > Orectolobiformes > Hemiscylliidae > Chiloscyllium > Chiloscyllium plagiosum. Next base: position 49,616,961 of record NC_057727.1, read on the forward strand.
AATGTAATACAAGAAACATTGCAGGTACAATGAACCAATGAAGAAGCAGAGTAATGTGATTAACCCAAATGACGATGTCCAAGAAGATGCAAGTTTTGCAAAATGTGATAGAATCTCATTTGGTCTTCACTCTCTTGTTTGACTTATCAACAATAGTTTGGATAAGATCATGTGACATTAACTAAAGTGTCATTAACTAAAGTTGCTTCAGTATCAAGTTCCTTCGTCACACCATCATAGCGGCATAGAGATGTACAGCACGGAAACAGACCCTTCGATCCAACTCGTCCATGCCGACCAGATATCCCCACTGAATCTAGTCCAATTTGCCAGCACTTGGCCTATATCCGTCTGAACCCTTCCAATTCATATAGCCATGCAAATGCCTTTTAAATGTTGCAATTGTACCAGCCACCACCTTCTGCATGAAAAAGTTGCCCCAGAGGTCCCTTCATATTTCTCCTCTCACCCGAAACCTATGCCCTCCAGTTCTGGACTTGATCACCTCAGGGAAAAGACATTGTCTATTTATCTAATCCATGACCCTCTTGATTTTATAAACCTCTATGAGATCGCCCCTCAACCTTCGACACTCCAGAGAAAACAGCCCCAGCCTATTCAGCCTCTTTCTATCACTCAAATCCTCCAAACCTGGCAATATCCTTGTAAATCTTATATGAACCCTTTCAAGTTTCACAACATCCTTCTGATAGGAAGAAGACCATAATTGCACGCAATATTTCAAAAGTGGCCTAACTATCACCCTGTACAGCCGCACCATGACCTCCCAACTCCTGTACTCAATGCTCTGACCAATAAAGGAGAGCATACCAAATGTCTTCTTCACTATCCTATCTACCTTTGACTCTACTTTCAAGGTGCTATGAGCCTGCACTCTAAGGTCTCTTTGTTCAGCAACACTTCCTAGGACCTTACCATTAAGTGTATAAGTCCTGCTCTGATTTGCTTTCCCAAAATGCAGCACCTCATATTTGTTTGAAGCCCATCTGCCACTCCTCAGCCATTGGCCTATCTGATCAAGATACCATTGTAATCTTAGGTAACCTTCTTTGCTGTCCACTACACCTCCAATTTTGCTTTCATCTGCAAACTTACTAACTATACCTCCTATGTTCATATCCAATTCATTTATATAAATGACGAAAAGTAGTGGTCCAAGCACCAATCCTTGTGGCACTCCACTGGTCACAGGCCTCCAGTCTGAAAAACAAACCTCTATCACCACCCTCTGTCTTCTACCTTCGAGCCAGTTCTGTATCCAAATGGCTAGTTCTCCCTGTAGTCCATGAGATCTAACCTTGCTAATCAATCTCCCATGAGGAACCTTGTTGAACAGTTTAGTGAAGTCCATATAGTTCTATAATTTTGCCCTCATCGATCCTCTTTGTTACTTTTTCAAAAAACTCAATCAAATTCATGAGACATGATTTCCCATGCAAAAAGACATGTTGACTATCCCTAATCAGTCCTTACCTTTCCAAATATGTGTAAATCCTGTGCCTCAGGATTCCCTCCCACAAAATGCCCACCACTGACATGAGGCTCACCGATCCATAGTTCCCTGTCTTATCCTGACCACCTTTCTTAAATAATGGTGCCAGGTGATGCATGCATCTTGTCTAAAGTTCGTGATTCAGCCTAGTGCAAACATTCCTTCCCAAAAAAACAACTTTACCATGTTTCAGTAAACTCGTTTGACTCAAGAAATCACCTGTGCAAGGCTCACATTTTGGGAGATGATTTTAATATGTGCCTCAATTCAATAAAGAAACAGATTTTTATTGGTTACTACTCAAAGATATTGTGACACAAAGCTGATAAAGTCTAAATTGAGGAATGGTATGTGAGCTATTCAGACATTAATGTAACATTTGGTGATACACCATCATCCCTTTCAATGTTTTGCTTAAATGACTGAAAAACAAGACATGCTTTCATCCAGCATTCAAAACATTACCAGTGGTCGAAGAGTTGGAACACGGCATTGTTTTCAAGTGGAATTTTACTAGTGGTGCCAAATGGTGAGACATGTCAGCTTCCTTCTGAACTTTGAGGTGGGTGATGTGGGGATTTTGCCTGACAATCTATGGTCATTTTTTTTTAGTCCAAGGAGGCTCCAAGTGGCAACAGACACCAATGCAGCAAAACACAAACCAACACTCAACAATTCCTTGCTGTTGCATAGCTGACTGATCCCCTTGTCCTTACAGTTGGATACTGCAATTAATTGCTTAACAGGTGTGCCAACATGTAGCCATAGTCCACCAAATGGCCATGATGGCATTGTCTACCTCTTTCCAGCTCTTGTTTGGGGCCCATACCATTCTGACAAAACCGAGCCCAGGAGTGCATAACAAGAACAGGAGCCAACAATTAATAAAGCAGTAGAATCCTTAAAAAGGTATGTATTAGCCCATCATTTTTTAGCAGTAGTACCAGGCATTTGCCAGAGTAGGTCTGCCTGCATCTGCACAGAAAGGGGAGACTTGCTGCATTGTGGCTGGAAATGGAGGAAGCTAGCCTACCACAAGAACCTCAAGCATTTCAGTTTGCGATTAAAACAAAGATAAATTTTGGTGGAGTAGGTTATTTTATGACAAAACTGCAAATGGACTGTGATGATGCCGTGGCTTGAAGAGGTATATTTAATCCTAGCTTCTTTTAACAGAGAGATTGAACGGGAGGTGCCCTGCAGTTTATAAACAGATTGTGAGGCTTTCGGGTGTTTGTTTTCCAAGTTGGGGCAGGCTGGATGGGTGTGGCCAGCTCTCACAGACCAAGGTTTGTGGTGTTTTGTTTTGCTTTTAGATTCAGTAGAAGATGCTGGAGTCTTGACAAAGTCGAAATTATATTTTTCCCCTCTTTCAGTTACAGGTAGAAGCTGGGGTTTTCACTTTGGATTGTGGGTGTTGCATGTGAGAAAATCTGTTTTCTGAATTTGCCTTTTTGTCAAGAGGGGTGTTTATGGGATGTTACTATATTAGAGCAGTTAGCTATTAATAGCTACTGCATCTATTATTCTGCTAAGTTTTCCAATGTGTTAAGTAATTCTAAATTCTTCTTTCTTCTGTTGTATTTTAACTGCAGTGTTTGAATAATTCCTTGTTTTGCTTAATGTCAAGAAGTTTGACCAGCCAAATTGCATCTGGAATACAGCACTTTACAATTGCCTACGAAAACAGAAAAAGTTAGGGGCTAGGCTACCTTCCTAATATGTTTTGAGAGTGTCTGGGCTGGTCCATAACAGGAGAAATATAGGAGAAAACTGGGAACTTGGATTGGCCACTGCACTGTGAAGTCTGAAGTTTGAGCTGTATTGATGGAGAAAGCTTCAGGGCAATTGAGTTATCCCACTCTATGAAAGCTGAAAAGGAAGGAAAATGTTTCCTGGTATCAGAAGGCAGGCCAGGATCAGTGTTTTTTCTTTGGAGGTGTGGAGGTGGGGACACAACATTTGTGTTGCATCTTCAAAGGCACAGCACAAAGCAAAGAGGCAAAAGTGAGGACTGCAGATGCTGGAAATTAGAGTCAAGATTAGAGTGGTGCTGGAAAAGCGCAGCAGGTCAGGCAGCATTCGAGGAGCAGGACAATTGATGTTTTGGGCAGGAGCCTTTCATCAGGAATCTGGAATCCTGATGAAGGGCTCTTGCCCGAAACGTTGATTTTCCTGCTCCTCGGATGCTGTTGGACCTGTTGTGCTTTTCCAGCACCTCTCTAATCTTGACAGCACAAAGAAAACCTGTGTCCACTCAATAAAGCGGCATACAAAACATTTGGCACAATAACTCACCCTCTATGCATATTTTTTGATGCCTACAAGGTTGGATGAATCACTAGAGGTAGGCGACATAAATACTGTGCACTGTGATATCACAGAAAAATCAACACTATTGTTGCAATGTGCTACTTTCACACAAAGAGAGTTGGAGTGTCCAGGCAATTTTTGTCTGCTTTCAAAACAATACTGCCAACAAAAACCATCAGCATTCAAGGGATATTAGCAATATTTCCCCTAAGTCTCCATTCGAATGGTCACATAACAATTTAGAAAGAACAGTTTGGTCACTACCAGGAAAGGAGAAAGTGAGGACTGCAGATGCTGGAGATCAGAGCTGAAAATATGTTGCTGGAAAAGCGCAGCAGGTCAGGCAGCATCCAAGGAGCAGGAGAATCGATGTTTCGGGCATGAGCCCTTCTTCAGGAATGAGGAAAGTGTGTCCAGCAGGCTAAGATAAAAGGTGGGGAGGAGGGACTTGAGGGAGGGGAGTTGGAAATCCGATAGGTGGAAGGAGGTCAAGGTGTGGATGATAGGCTGGAGGTGGGGGCGGAGAGGTCGAAGAAGATTGCAGGTTAGGAAGGCGGTGCTGAGTTCGAGGGTTGGGACTATGGGAAGGTTGGCGGAGGGGAAATGAGGAAACTGGAGAAATCTGAATTCATCCCTTGTGGTTGGAGGGTTCCTAGGCGGAAGATGAGGCGCTCTTCCTCCAGCCGTCGTGTTGCTATGGTCTGGCGATGGAGGAGTCCAAGGACCTGCATGTCCTTGGCGGAGTGGGAGGGGGAGTTGAAGTGTTGTGCCACGGGGTCGTTGGGTTGGTTGGTCCGGGTGACCCAGAGGTGTTCTCTGAAACGTTCCGCAAGAATAAAAGATCAGTCCTCAGCAGAAGCCTCACCTTCATTCCCCTACACTCCCGGATTAACGAGTTCAACACGCGGCGAGACATCGAACAATTCTTCCGCCGCCTTCGCCTCC
>NC_057727.1:49625046-49746051 GCF_004010195.1 Chiloscyllium plagiosum
CCTGACCTCTCCCACCCCCACCCCCACTCCGGCCTATCACCCTCACCTTGATCTCCTTCCACCTATCGCATTTCCAATGCCCCTCCCCCAAGTCCCTCCTCCCTACCTTTTATCTTAGTCTGCTGGACACACTTTCCTCATTCCTGAAGAAGGGCTCAAGCCCGAAACATCGATTCTCCTACTCCTTGGATGCTGCCTGACCTGCTGCGCTTTTCCAGCAACACATTTTCAGCTTAGTACCAGAAAATCCTAGTGCAATGTAATTCAGCAATTTTCAGATGGATTGCCCATGGAAAAAGAAGCAGTGCTCGCGATTTTGAGAATCAATAGATAGCTTTGCAAATTTTGAAAAGAAGTTTGAAGAGGGGAGGTTCCGGTCTAGTGGTATTATTTCTGGACTAATAATCCAGACACCTGGGTAATGTTCTGGGCCTTGGGTTTGAATCCTGCCACAGCAGATGGTGGAATTTGAATTCAATAAAAATAAGGCTGGAATTAAGAGTCTGCCAATGACCATGATTATTGTCAATTGTCAGAGAAAATTTATCTTGCTCATTGATGTTCTTTTGGGAGGAAAACTGATCCTTACCAGGTTTGGCCTACATGTGACTCCGGAGCCATAGCAATGTGGTTGACTCTTAACTGCCCTCTGCCAATCCAGCGATGCCCTCATCCCATGAATGAATTAAAAGAAAATAATCTTGGAAACCGCCACAATGAAACAAACAGCATTGTTTATGCAGAGGTTCAATGTTGGTAGAACTCCTAATCCCATCAAAGTGTAGTAATTTTCTGTGACACTAATGGATAGGAAAAGCCACATCCATTTGCATGGGATTGTTCATCTCTTTGCATGAGATTGGTATTCTAATGGATGATATTGTGATCTCACACAGGACTCAAACAAAATTGCTTCACAAGTAAATTAGAATTGAGGGCAAACTGAAGGGCAATAATGCAATCTGAATGGCACACAATAAAGACTTTGCAAGCTTCTTTCCTGAGAATCACAGAGTCAAATTTGAAGCAAAACAAACGTGTTAGAAAATCCCTGAAAAAAAGTCATGTACCGATGTCAATCAGCATGAGTCAGTGACAGAGACATGATTGAATTCCCGATGTGCTACTGCTGAGTCAACATCTTCAAAGCCTAATGTGCTGCCTATGCTGAAGTTACCTGGCAGCGTTGTCACAGTTGGCAGTTGTATGTTTGGCAGCAGTAGTGTAAGATCAATTTACTGTTGCTCTTGCTTTGTCGTGTCACTTCAAGTGCTAGCTGCCCTGTTGCTAAAATCAACAGTTGAAGCATTAATGTAAATTGTCAGCACTATTCGTGATGGTGAGCTCTGGCTGCTATTCTTTCCAACCACCAACAGCATGAACAAATGTGATTTCAGACTTAATTTCCACCAAGATATTTTTAGCTGTTGAAGAAAGTCGATGAATTTCCATAAAAAACTATGTCTGAGATTTTGCAACCAATTTTGAACCCAGCAAATATTTTATTTTTTCTTTTGCCAACAAAGCAGTCCTACCCAGAATAAATGAGCCAGCTCCACAGGAACAGTGAGAAAGACAAAACTGAATTACTTCCATTCAATATGTTTATGAATAACTGAAAACCAGGAAGAAAATTCTCGACACTTCAGAGACAAAAGATTGACATGGCTTTCTGACTATCCAGTTGGAATTTTTACGCTTGACATAATAATAGATCATCTGCCTAGTTCTCAAGTATTTATTTTCTGTCGAGGTGCATAAATAAACATTAATGCTGATTTTAAGTAACACAGTGAACATTTGCTTGACAGTATTTTGGAAGGAAGAGGAAACATTCAATAAGGTGCCTGCTATTTCCTCAGTAAAAAAGCAGAACTCTTTCTCAAGCATGATGGATGTCAAGGAGCATAAAAGAGAATGTTTATACTTGAAACCAGGAGCAAAATACTGCAAAGAGTGTTGAGGAGATCAGAAAAACATAGGGCTCCAATTAAAAAGGAAATGAAGGAAGAAAAGCAATAACAATATCAAGTGAGACAGGAATTTAGCAGGTCTGGCAGCGTCTGTGGCAAGATCAGCAGAGTTAACTTTGAGAGTCCAACATGAGTCTTCTGTGAGACTGAAGAGAGGCAGAAAAGGCATGGGTTTTGTGTGATTGAGAAAGGAGGGGATGCAGCACGTGGAACGGAAGGTCAAATAAGGGAAAGATGAAGGGAGATTAGAGGTAAGAGACATTATAAAACAAAAGACAGGGAGTGGTAATTATTAAGCTCTGAAACTGTGGCAGTCACCAAGAAAATGTTGAGCTCAGAGACTGTGAGGGTACTTGGACATGAAGGTGCTTTCTCTCTCCTACACAGCAATGAGGAATTTAAGTGTTGATAAAGCATGACACTGGAAAAAGCACAGCAGGTCAGGCAGTATCTGAGGAGCAGGAGAGTTGACATTTCAGGCATAACACTTCTGCAATTCTGCTCCTCAGATGCTGCCTGACCTGCTGTGCTCTTTCAGCACCACGCTTTATCAATTCTGACTCTCTGATATCTGCTGTCCTCACTTCCTCCTAGTTCGGAATTTAATAAGATCAAAGTCAGCAGGTCCATCTGGATGGAGAAGGTGCTCCTCTGCTGGATCAATAGACAATAGACAATAATAGACAAGAGACAACAGGATAAGCCACTGTTTCAGAGCACAACGGGATCTTGATCAGATGGGCCAATGGGTTGAAGAGAGGCAGATGGAGTTTAATTTAGATAAATGTGAGTTACTGCATTTTGGAAAGGCAAATCAGGGCAGGACTTAGACACTTAATGTTAAGATCCTGGGGAGTGTTGCTGAACAAAGAGACCTTGAAGTGAGGGTTTATAGTTCCTTGAAAGTGGAGTCTCAGGGTTATAGGATAGTGGAGAAGATGTTTCGTCTGCTTTCCTTTATTGGTCAGAGCACTGAGTATAGGAGTTGGGAACTCATGTTACAGATGTACAGGACGTTGGTTGGACCAGTATGTTGGAATACTACATGCAATTCTGGTCTCCCTGCTATAGGAAGGATGTTGTGAAACTTGAATGGATTCCGAAAAGATTTACAACGATGTTGCCAGGGTTGGTGGGTTTGAGCTATACTGGGGCAATCTTCCCTGGAGCATCAGAAGCTGGGGGGTTGACCTTATAATGATTTATACAATCATGAGGGGCATGGATAGGAGGGTAAATAGACAATGTCTTTTCCCTGGAGTGGAGGAGTCCAAAACAAGAGGGCATAGGTTTACAGTGAGAGAGGAAAGATTTAAAAGGGACCTAAGGGACAACTTTTTCACACAGAAGGCAATGTGTGTACAGAATAAGCTGCCAGAGGAAATGGTTGAGGTTGGAACAATTACAACATTTAAAAGACATCTGGATGGGTATCTGATTAGGAAAGGTTTAGAGGGATATGGGCAAAATGCTGGCCAATGGGACTAGATTTATTTAGGATACCTGTTCAGCATGGATAAGTTGGACCAAAGGGTCTGTTTCCGTGCTGTACATTTCTATGAATCTATGACTCTATGCAGCAAAAATATTTCTAATCAGGGTTTACGTCACTTTAAGTGGCTGCTTGTATCAATTGTACAGACAACAGATCCCCTTCCAAACTCATGCCAATTAACATGCCATCATCACTGGGAAAACAATGGCCTAGTGTTCGCTAGAATATCAATCCAGAAACTCAGCTGATATTTTGAGGACCTGGGTTCATATCTCTCCATGGAAGATGATGGAATTTGAATTCAATAAAGAATCTGGAATTAAGGTAATGATGATGACCATATAGCCAATGCTGATAGTCAAGAAAATCCCATCTGGTTCACTTATGTCCTTTAGGGAAAGAAATCTGCCATCCTTACCTGGTCTGGAATACATGCGACTCCAGATCCACAATATGATGGCTGACTCTTAACTACCTTCTGGGAAATTAGTGGTGACCAATAAATGCCAGCCAAGCCAGAAACACTCAACTCCCATGACTGAATTTTTTTAAAAAAGGATTGTGCTGAGGAACCAGTCCAATATGTTCTCACCCTCCTCAAACCTGTCTCTGCCATGCTGGGGGAAACCAACCAAGAGAGAGACCATGAAAAGTTATTTGAAATTATTTAATTTAAAAATATTTTATCGAGAAAAAGGACAGCTAAGTAAATAGCAGACCCTTTTAGAAACCAAAATAGTAACTTGAGAGTTGAGGCAGATGTATTTTAATCAACTAAGTGGTCGACCAACCTGTTTATTTGAAATCACAAGTTTGTGGAGCGCTGTATCTTCATCAGCTGAAGACTTCACCGAAAGTTTGTGATTTCAAATAAACCTGTTGGTCTATAACCCGGTATCATGTGACTTCTGACTTTGTCCACTCTATTCCAACATCAACACCTCCACATCATGAGTCAACCAAAGGAGGGGATGACGAGGTCTTGCTTATAATGGGCTTTGCATTTAAATTTCTAATTGTCTACATGGGTGATTTAAGATGGGCTGAATGATTATTTTGCTGACTCAAAATTGTTTGTGGATGTAAGACCGAAATTTAGATTTTAGAGTGGAAAGGAATAAATGATACCTCAATGCTAAAAATCCCTGAGTGGCTCGGGTCAGTAGGATCTCTGTCAGAGCCTGTGCAACAGGAGACAATGTTAAAGAAAACATTCTAAGAAGGCATTTAAGAAAGACAGACATTGATAATAGGAACAGAACAACATCTGGAGAAGTTGGGGGTGGGGGGAGGTGGAGGTGGAGGGTAATTGATTGTTTATTCCCAGGCTGAGTGAAGGAGACTTTAACATATTAACCTGTGACAAAGAAGGGGCATCTGTTTTATTTGATGTGGATGAAGGTAGATTGGAATGTGGATAATGAGATGCTAACAGCACAATGATCATCAACTTTCCTGTACACTTCAGAGTATTGCTTTGGTTGAATAACGGAGGCAGATCAAATAAAATGCTTGCAAAAATCTGTACTCAGTCTCCAGCAATTGATTATTTAAAAATCAAGACAACAGTGGATAATCGGACAGCACTTTAAAATTAATTTATTGGTCATGGCACAATTTGTGGTGCCCCGAGGACGTGGGACATGTATAAATATTCAAGTTTTTCCAAGGCTTTTCTTCAGGAAATTGTAGATATTTGTTATGTTGACTTTAGGCAGCTCCTGCTCAGCGGTGACTGTTCATTGACAATCAGACATGGTTGACTGACAAATCATTGTGCAGTCATAACTGAGAGCCTGGAAGCAATGTGAAACGAGCCAGCAAAGTCAAAGTGCAGCAGCAAAATTGACATTGAAATCTATTTTTACACAATGTCATTTGCATATTGATCTGATGCAGATACATCAAGGGCCATTGCATTGGATAGTCTGTTTCAGATACAAGATTGTGCATAAAGCAATTTGAGATACTCTACTGGTGATGTAGGAGAGGGATATTATAAAAATTCCCCTTGATGAGAGAAGCTATTTTTAAAAAAAATCTCCTTGAAGCCTTTGCTGACAAACCTACTCAGTTTAATTATCCATGAATCCCAAAATACAATGTTATTCTTTTGTCATCAAAGGACTTCATCAACAGAATGTCAACTTTCTATTGAAAGGAAATAGTGAGGTTTGAAATGGTTGGTTGAAAAAATAAAAAAAGATGCTGATTGAATAAGCTATTATAACAAATAAAACAGAAAGCACTGGACATACTCAGCATGTCAGACAGCATCTGTGGAGCAATAAACAGAATTAACATTTTGAGTCCCAGAGGCTTCTTCAGAACTGAAGGGACAGGAAAATGCTGAAGTCTATGTTGTTGACCAAGGGGAGAAGAAGCAAATACAAGAGATGATGGAAGTTCTCAGAGCAAAATACAAAGGGAGTGGTAATGGTAGCATTTATTTTCCATTCAGAGATGTTGTTACACAACTCTGGAGCAGGCAGGACTTGAACCCAGAGCTTCCACAGTGCAGAGTTAGTGACACCACTATTGTGCCAAGAGGTCTTTCCATGGTAATTGTGACAAAGAACTTGGTTGCTAATTATAACTACACGTAGTTCAAAACAGAAGTTCATTTTGGTGGTTTGTATTGCCCATATACGTAATGAGTTGGCTACATGCGTGTTTTTACTAGGGGTGGACAGTAGTTTTGAAAAATGAAAAAAGGTCAAAGTGACTTTGGTGGTGGGAAGACCACTCAGTTCTGTGAGATAAAATTTCTGGGCAGAAAAGCAAAAAAAGGGCCTCTTCTAGTACATTCATAGCATCCCTGACCTTTGAGCCAAGAGGCAGAGGTTCATATCCTACCTGTTCTAAAAGCATACAATGACATCTCTGAAGAGGTCGTTTGGAAAATTTGTCTCAAAAAAGCAGCAAACTCAAGCAAACCAGACAAGGGAAGGGAGAAGGGCAGAAGAGATGTAATCAAAATGCAAGACAGTGCTCACGATCTGAAATTGTTGGACTCAATGTTGAATCCTGAAGGCTGTGTACCATAAAAATGAGGTGCTGCTCCTTCAGCTTGTGTTGGGATTCACTCGAACACTACAGCAGGACTAGGCCATAAATATTGGCAAAGGGGCAAGACAATATACTGAAATGATGAGTGCTATGAAGATGTGGTGTACTGTACCTTTAAGAAAGTTATTAGCTCGGAGAACTACTTGACAACACCAAGTGTACTGGAAAAAATATAATGTAACATTTGGTCAAACAACACGATTAGCTGGTTGCCTGGAGACAAAAAAACAAATTCAAATTCGACCAATCACTTTAAATTATACCCCAAAATACCAACCTCCAATCAAGTTTGAATTGAGTATATTGGCAATCTTAAAACCATGACACAATCCAATGCTAGGAGTGTATAAGATCAGGGAAAATTGAACAGTTGGGGGGAGAACTGTCAAGCCACCAGCATGCAAAGACTGCCTGAAAAACTGCTCTCTTAAAGGTACCTTTATCAATCAGTAAACCATGAAACAGAATCCCCAAGAAAAAGAAGACAGGAATACAGAGAATAATCGAAAGCTGCCTGGTTTTGAGATAAGTAATTTTGTTTTGTAAATCTCAGGGGTTTATCAGACCAATATTGTAGAGGGGAAAGTAAAAGATACGTTGAAGTAAGGAGTTGTAAATAGTTGTTAGTTAATTATTCTCTGTTTTACTTAAAGAAATAAAGTTGTTAATTTTTCCTTTAAATAGTTCTTGGCCTCTCAATTTTTCACAGATTACTGCACGAGATAAATCTTCTCTGTGTTGCTGGTTTAAATTAAACAGGAGGGTTTACTCTGTGTCATAACAGTGAGCAACTAGAACATTAGCAGCACTGTTACGGACAGAGCAGCACTGCTCTGCAAAGTGGTAACCGAGTCTGTGTTTGTTCTCAAGCTTATATCAAAGATGTTTCAACAGTTTTTCCTGTTATATCACCCAGTCAACCATCACCAATGGCACCTGAAGAAGCCCATACAGCCAGGGAATTTCCAGATTGTTTACACTTAGAGATCATTAGAAAAAAGAACAAAGTTTCATTTGTAAAGTGTCTTTCGTAATTTCAAAGCATCCCAAAGCACTTGACAGTCAATGAATTTGAAAATTAGTCCTTGTGAATGTAATAGTTTGCATTATGATTCTGGTGTTCAGAGACACAGATTGATTAAAAACAATGTTAAAATTACATTACTGTGAGATATAATTACTGAATTTATTTTTTTGTTCAGCTGTGAACAGTGTAATTCTTGGAGATAATTATTTTCACCTGATATTGGGGGGAGGTGATCTAGTAATGGATGAGAAATGCTGAAAAAAGTAATGGTAAAGCTTACAGTGTTCACTATTAATTTTCTGCAAATAAGGTAAAAATTCAAACAAGTGTAGATACATAGACAAACATGAAAATTCATAAATTCTGATCAGAGATGCAATGCTCCTCTGCAATCAGCATTTTGCCATTTGGCACTCAAATCAGACTTATTAAAAGCCTGATATTCCTTACATACAATTTTGCCATAGAAAGTTACACTGTCCATATCCTCCAGTCTTCAGATAGTTGCAGACTGGATGTATCCCAAAAGATGCTCATTGGGACACCTTACAAATGCCACCTACCAATTCCATGGGAATTTTCCAGGAAGTTTAAATATCTGAGAGTAAATTATTATGTGTCCAGAACCTTCTTAACAAGTCTCCAATTCTGATTTGGATTTGGAAATACACGGTAGTCTCATTTGCCTAGAGAATTACTCAGGAAATATTAGAATGATAAAAACAATGAGTAATTCCTCAGTAACTGACTCTTCTCTGGAGCCCTTCAGGCTTATTTCCCAACTTCCTTGTTACCCAACTATGTCCCAACCCCAATGACTACACACCTGAGCAAACATAACTATCACGCTAGGCCTACAACCACACTGATTGAACTCCAACTCGATACCACCCCTGGATAAACCCTTGACTCAATAAAACAACCACACTGGATACCTGACTTACAACTCTCCTGGTTGCACCATCCAGCACCCTGTTGTGACACCTACCCCAGATCCCTCAGCTACATTCTTAATGTCCCAACTACCTGTATGACTCTGACTGTACCCACCAAATATACACTGGACCTGACTTGACCAACCATATGAACATACAAGGAGCAGGTGTAGGCTAACTGGCCCTTCAAGCTTGCTCTGCCATTTAATATGATCATGGCTGATCTTTTCATGGCCTCAGCTCCTGCCATAATCCTTAATTCCTCTACTGTTCAAAAAATTTCTCTCTCTTAATTTTAAAAGTATTCAATGAGGAAACCTCAACAACTTCACTGGGCATGGAATTGCATAGATTTACAACCCTTTGCACAAGAAGTTCCTTCTTAATTCAGTTCTAAATCTGCTTCCCCTAATTTTGAGGCTGTGCCCTCTTGTTCTAGTTTCGCCTGCCAGTGGAAACATTCTCTCTACTATTTCCTTCATAATTTTATAAGTTAAGATCCCCCCTCACTCTTCTGAATTCCAATAAATATAATCCCAGTTTACTCAATCTCCCCTCATACACCAACCCCCTCAACTCTGGAATCAACCTAATGAACCTCCTGTGCACCCTCTCTCGTGCCAGTACACCCTTTCTCAAGTAAAGAGACCAAAACTGCACACAGTACTCCAGTTGTGGCCTCAACAGCACCCTATACAGCTGCAATATAACCTCCCTGTTTTTAAACTCAATCCCTTTAGCAATGAAAGGAAAAATTCTATTTGCCTTATTAATTACCTGTTGTACCTGCAGACCAACCCTCTGATTCATGCACATGGACACCCAGGTCCCCCTGCATAGCAGCATGTTGCAATTGTTTACTAGAAGATCTCCCTGATCATCCAAAGAACCACAAGTGGATCTGATAATCCCTCTGAACCCCCATCTATCTGCTGACCTCCAACAACAGCAATCTCACTATACACTATGCATCCATCCCCTCTGGCTATCTGACTTCACCCCCAACCTGACTCAACTAATCCCTATCAGGATCTGACAATACACCAACCAAACTACTACCCTCATATCATTGATCCACAACACTCTCTGGTCCCATGATTGCATAATCTTTTTGCTTTCCAATTAGAGCTGATCTTCTAACTTCACCCCGTCCCCTAGCAACCCTGATCACCTGACCTGACTACCCTATGCCTGATTCTTCCCAAACCAATCTGTCTCTCACTTTCCCATCTGGTACCCTACCCTTTCATTCACCTGTCATCTACTCCCCCATATGCCACTCATTGCCTGACCATTTACTGCCCTATGCCCTTACAGACTTACTTTACACCACTTGAACTCTCTCCATAGTTTCTCAAAGAGCATTTGAGCATTTAAACTGTTTCTAGCATAGAATATGGCAGCTAAGAACACAGGGGTTGGAACAAGCAAGTTAATCCCTCCCACTTAGTCCACCATTTTGAACATGGCAGATCATCTACCTCAAAATCATTTTTGCATGTTATCCTTGGATCTCTTGATTTCACTGGTTTCTAGAAATCTACTGATCTCCTTCTTGAACACAACAAATGACTGAAATTCCTTTCGTGGAAGAACCTTCAAGCAAAAAGTAAATGGGCTTTCCACATTGTGAATGTGGCACTCATTGCAGATGAAGTCAAACAGTTAGGAACATTTGTCACTATTAATTTCATCTCCCCAAAAATGTGTAAACATGTATGTGGCACCTAAGTTTAACACTGGAGTGACTGGAAACATCCAATCATTTTGAATCCCAAAAGATATATTCATAGATTATTGGAAGACAATGATACAACCTCCAACAGCAAAATTAATTGCACATAACGAGGCATCCATCCATCACTTGCATTGGTCCACTGATGATATATGGAAGCCATGGCAATTCTAAAGGGAAACCACAAGTATTCTACTCGCTGGACACAAGTACATTGGTGTGACCATCCTTAAAACCATATTATAAGGCATAGCAGTGGCATTGTACTATTCATGGAGAACATGGCTATGAGAGAATCGGTTATGAGAGAATAGTTAACTCCACTTCCTTGTTTTATCTTGATAACCTTTGATTCGCTTACAGATTAAAAATCCATTTAACTCAGGCCTGAATATACTGGGTGACCCAGCCTCAACAGCCCTCTGCGGTAAAGAATTTCACACATTCACTCCACTCAGAGAAGGTAAAGAATTTCACACATTCACTCCACTCGAAGAAGAAATTCCTTGTCACCCTTGTTTTAAATGTGCAATCCTTTATTCTGAGATCATGTCCTATTGTTCTACACTCTTTTTCAATGGTAAACTGCTTTTTCTGTCAACTCATGCAAATATCAACTAATTTCCAATAAGTACAGCCCAAAGTATTCAACCATTCTGTCAGAGAGACTTTCCATACAAGGTTATAACCTAATTAATCTTCACTAAATTGCCTCCAGTGGCAGTTTACCTTTTTCCAAGATAAGATGTTCACAGCTTTCCAGCTGAGGTCTGATCAGTGAGGAGAAAGTGAGGTCTGCAGATGCTGGAGATCAGAGCTGGAAATGTGTTGCTGGAAAAGCGCAGCAGGTCAGGCAGCATCCAGGGAACAGGAGAATCGATGTTTCGGGCATAAGTCCTTCTTCAGGAAACATATGATCGAGGTCTGATCAGTGCCTTGTTTTAGCAAAACCTCCCTACTTTTATATTCCATTTCCTTTCAAATAAAGTCTAACATTTTCTTTGGCTTCCCTGTTACTGACTGAAACTGAACACTAGTTTTTTGTAATTATTAGATAAAGACTCGTAAATGCATCTGTTCTGCAGCCTTCTGCAGTCTTTTTCCATTTAAATAATATTTAGCTACTCGATTCTTCCTGCAAAGTGTACAATCCCATGTTATATTCCATCTGCTGATTTTTTGACCACTTGCTTAAGCAGTCTATAATTGCTCTGCAGACTCCATGTCATCCTCACTATTTGCCTTCCCATCTATTTTTGTGCCATCAGCAAACTCTCCTTAGGACATTCACTTTCCTTATCCAAACTATTAACATTTATTGTAAATAATTGTGGCTTCAGCACTGATCCCTGTGACATATCACTAGTTGCATGTTGCTATCTTGAAAAAGCCCCCCTGAGCCCAACTCTCTGTCTCCTGTTAGTTAGCCAGTCCTCTATCCATGCTAATATAATACCTTCAACACCATGAGCTCTTAGAGTCATAGTCACAGAGTCATAGAGATGTACAGCATGGAAACAGACCCTTCAGCCCAACTTATCCATGCCAACCAGATATCCCAACACAATCTCATCCCACCTGCCAGTACCCGGCCCTCTCATTCAGTAGCCTCGTGTTCTACCTTATAAAATGCCTCTGAAAATCTAGATATATTACATCCTCTTTATCTTTCCTGTTTGTTACCTTCTCAAAGCATTCTAGTAAATTGGTCAGGCATGACTCCTCTTTCAAAAAGCCATGCTGATTTTTCCAGATCATATATGTATTTCTAATTGCTCTGCTATTACATGCTTTATTAACTCTAACATTTTCTCAAAAACAAATGTTCAGCTAACTGGCTAATTATTACCTTTTTTTGTCCCCTTCCCTTTTTCCAATGACGATGTTATATTGGCACTTTTCCAATCCTCTGAGAGTTTTCCAGATTTTAAGGATTCCTGGAAGATTGCTGACAGTGCATTCACAACTTATGTAGCTACATCCTTAAATATCTGAGGATGCATTCCATCAAGTTCAGGGGACTTATTAGCTTTTAGCTACATTGGTCTCCCCAACATTTTGTCCTCCAGTGACAGCTATTCTATTTTCTCTTTGCCCCTTGATTATTCACTAATTTTTGAATGTTACTAGTCTCTTCTACAGTGAAAACTCCTGCCATTTTCTGGTTCCCCATTAATAATTTACCAGTCTCATTCTTGAATGGGGCCTATGTTCACTTTGGCTTCTATCTCCTTTTTAGATAGTTAAAGAAGCGCTTGGTGTCTCCTGTGATATCACTTGCAAGTTTACTTGCAAAGTATATCTTGTTCCTCTTCATTGTTTTGTTTTGGTCATGTTCTGTTGGTTTTTAAAACCTGCCTTCCCACCATTGTGCACATCAGCAGATAGACTGTTACAGATCTATTGTGGAGACAATACAATCCACATATGTTGGCACCCAAGATGTTCAACTGTCAGGGAAACAGGGAAAAAAAATCTAAAAAAAACAAGAAAAAGCAAAGATGATGCCTGACCGAGGTGGAGCTATAGAAATATTTAATCTGCATGTACAACAGAAGATCTGAGTATTAAACTTACAAACGTGGTTACCGACAGAAGAATCCAACATTGGAGCCTAGAATGTAAGAGGTCACATCATCAATGGAACAACATTGAGGATTAATAGAAGCCAACTCAGGAAATTGTACAATGTTACAGTTGTATACAAAACACACACAAAAATCAGCTTGGAAGAAAAGATGCAGAACAGCACCAGGACAGCCATCAATATGCAACAACACACAAGACTTCAGCATACATAAGATTGAGGACATCCAAGTGCAGAGTCTAAATTACAAGATTCAGAAGGATTCTCAAATTACCTTTATACTTTGCAGACTCTTAAACTCAGAAATGTTTAAATTATTGATTCTAAATAGTTTTGCAATTACCCTCGCGTATATGTATTTTTATTTTTGGTGTAAATTATATTATTTGGAGGGGGGTAGAAAATGAATGTTGTATTCATGCTGTAAGTGCTTGATATACTAATGAGGCAAGAATCCAGCTATAATCCACATGACTGACAGCCAAGCACAGTGCAGCAGAAGCAACCTAGCAGGAGGTTGCACACATAGTTATCTGTAAGTGCAAGTTGTGATTTGAGCTGTTACTAAGCCTGTTCAAGCTTTTCAAGTCAAGTAAATCCATACTACTCAATCTCTTATTTACCATTAATACAGCTTACAAGATAGAATAATCCAGGAATCAGTTCTTCGTTAGTCCTGTTTACTTTATATTATAAAAACCGTTAATGTTTTTCCAACCTAATCTTCAAGTAAGTTTTTCTGCAAGGGTGACAATAGTATCCTCCTCATTTCTATATTTGGCATCCTACTGCACTGATAGATGGGGTTGCCACCAACTTATTGAAAAAGTCACTGAAAAGTTGTTAGAAAGCACAACTCTATTCATTGGTTTCTCGAACATGTTGAACTGTTAGGCCCTATTCAACCACACATCATTAGTCAGATTGTTTTACATTTTTTTGACCATTGTTCAAAAGCTCAGTCAAAAACTGTGAGAATTCCAGTGGCTCACAGATCCTTAGCCATTCATTTATTTTGTATGAAAAATTAGGAATGCTGCTTGATGATAGGAGTTATGAAAATGTAACTTCCTAACTGTCCCTGTGGCATATTTGCACATCCTGACATTGGAAGAGACAGGCAATTCCATAAATAATACTTCAAAAAATAATTGAACAATATAGGGCTTTTTTTTCTCTCAAAGACAAACCTGAGGAGGGATCCATTTGAGTTATTTACAATTATGATGGGGATCTTACAGCCTCGCCGCAGAGAAAATGTTCGCATTTCTGGGGGGACTGAGAATATCGGTCACAAATATATCTTAGTCACAAATAAATCCGGTAAGGAGGTTAAGAGAAACGTTTTTAGAACGTGTTCAAAATGTTGAATGCGAAATAATTGCTTGAAATCACAGCTATTTATTAAAAAGGAAACAAGAAAGGGAGAGAAGGGAGAAATGAAGTTGAAGATAAAATAAGCCGAATTTGAATGGGATAAATCTCCTTTAGAGCATAGTCAAATCAGTTGGGTTGTAACAGGTAATTAAAGCAACACCCACAGCAATGGCTTTTAAGCATTTCTGGTTGGGAAACGGTATGAATGGTCTAACTTCCAAAGCTATGCTCTCAGCCACACAATGGAAAACAAGGTCCATACTTGTTAATACACATCTGGTTCACCAATGTTCTTAGCTGGACCGGCCTACATTTTGTCCAGACCCACAGAGTTCAACTCATAACTGACTTTTGAAATGACCTAGCAAGCAACTCGGTTGCAACAAACCATTGTGAAAATAGTCAAATTAAAACAAAACATGCTGCACCATTCTAGACACTGTAAATGTCAAAGATGCACCCTGCCAGTCACTAATTTCTGTGAACCTGCATGAAAAACAGGAAAACTGTCCTTAACAAGGGGTTCAGCCCTCACAAATTCTTCAAGACAAACCAAGGCATGGAAATCTGCTACTGATGATGTCAACCTCTCTCCTTTCCTCAGATGGAAAATCAACACTTCCCGACGATGAATATGTCTTAGAAGAGGCAATGAGGGGACCAAAGGCAGAGAATACATTCAAGCTGGGCCATTTCATGTCCATCACCAAAACTGGCTCAATAGCGATACTAGGAGAACGTGAGGACTGCAGATGCTGGAGGTCAGAGTCGAGAGTGTGGTGCTGGAAAACCAGAGCTGGTCATGCAGCATCCAAGGAGCAGGAGAGTCAACATTTCTGGAATAAGCCCATTATCAGGATGAGGAAGGGCTAATGGCAAAACATTGATTCTCCTGCTCCTCAGATGCTGCCTGACCTACTTTTCTAGCACCACACTCTCGACTCAATAGCTAGACTACTGAATGGGTAGCCACGTTCTGAATGTCACTTCTGCAATACTGGAGCTGTGGGCTGGTGATAAGAGAATGAACATGAGCCAAAGAAAATTAACTTGGTTTTCACCAAACTACCGAGGAGAGATGCAGCTGTCCATGACACTGTTGGTAATAGTGACCACCATAAGATCTCTGTTTATAGTGAAGACACCCTCTATCATTTTGTCAGACTTCGCCACTTTTCTAAGGGAAGAGATTCAGAACAAATCCATAGCTCAAAACTGAATATACATGAGACACTGTGGGCCTTCAACAGCAGCTGTAGAATATAACCTCTGAATCTGTAATCTCATTGCACAGCATATTCGTCATTCTAACATCCCCTTCTAATCCTAGTTCAATGAGTAACGTAGCAGAGCATGCACCAAGAATACTCAAGAATGAGATACCTGGTAAAGCTACAACTCAAGACTATCTATTGCAAAATATCAGAAATAGCACGGTACAGTTAGTATTAAGTGATGCCACAATCAGTGTATTCAATTGATGTTTTCCATGATGCACATTCAACTGTGAATGGTGGCAGACAATGAAACAACTAATAGGATAAGTCTCAAGGAAAGTCTCTTCATTCATGACAGCAGAGATCCGGTAAGTCCCAAAAGATGATCACCTTCTTCCAGAAGTCCAAGCAGATCATTAAGAAGGGCTCCATTGCAAGCCAATCACACAAGCCTGTTGTCAACAAGTTCGATTCATTTCAAGTGATCTCAAGAAATGGCTATGCAAGCTGGATAGAATCAAGGCTATGGATCCATGTAAATCCTGGTTATAGCCCTGAAGATGGTGCTCTTGAGTTACTTGCACTCCTAACCATATTGTTCCAGTACAATTTCAACATGAATATCAACTGACAAAGTATATCATTGTTCAAGTATCATCCTATCTAAACAAGCAGGACAAATCCAACCTGGTCAATTACTGCCCTTTCAACCTACGGTCAATTATCAGTAACACGATAGAAGGTATCACAGAAATCATTATCAAGCAGCACTTTGTCAGCAACAATCAAAACATTGATGCTCTGTCGGGTGTCCTTCAGGACCCATTGGATTCCACCCTCATGACAGCTTGAGAAATTTCACCAGTCATGTCCCTGTCTCATACCCATCATCTATGCAACTCAGTGTATAATGGAGAACCATTCACTTGCTCAGCTGAGTTCAATTCTAACACTATTTAAAATGCTCAACGTGATCCAGGCAGCCCTTTTAACTGGCATCTCAATACTTTATTCATGCTGTTCACTAATGGTGGAATATGACTGCAGTGTGTGCCATCTACAAGATGCTGCACAACAACTTAGAAATTTTTATCAGCAGCACCATTCAAACTCCTACCACTGCTGCCTCCAAGAATGAAGGCAGGAGATGTCGGGAAACATCCCCTTAAATTTCCTCTACAAGTCTCACAACACCCTGATTGGAACTGTATCATAATTCCTTCAACGTCACTGGGTGAAAATCCTAGAACTTGCTACTTAATGATACTGTGAGTGGACCTTCACACACGCACATTGCAGCCATTCAGGAAGGCAACTTTGTCACTTCCTTAAAGTCAATTTACAATGGACAGTAATTGTCAACATTGCCAATTATGCCCACAACTCAGAAACAAAAAAATTACATATTTTTTTCATTATTGTAAACAGTTAAAATATCACAATGCAGTGGAAATAATACTCTAATAACAACCAATATAGAATACTGATTTTTGAGACATGGGTTACAACATAATTTACTTGCATCAAGACAGAAAGCTGCTAACCACCTGAATGTTGAAGGTCCATAGATCCCAATGAAACATAATGGTCCAAGTATATAAATTAGCCTTGGGCATCTTCCAAATTAGCTGTATAATCTTCCCTTTAGGCTTGTTTTTAAAGAAATCCCCACAATTCAACTTTGAAGTGCATTCACACACCGTCTTTTTACATAATTCCAGAGTTTATTTTTACCTATTAGTTTGCTGATAAGACAGCTTTATCAACTTATCCTTAAATAAGCTGCAACTCGGAGATAATCTTTTAGTATATCATGTGAATTTCATGATCTCATCTCATTCTGCTGCCATAACACTTTCCCTTTGAAATCAGTGAACAGGCCAAGTAAGATAAAGAGTGCCAATGATCATTTAAGACATTGTAAAAACATAAAATAAGCCTGGGGAAAAAAAATCCCTGAGCAAGTGGCTTCCAGATCTGCTTCTTATAACCTCGTTCACATCCTAAATTAATTGTATACTCACAAAATATAACACCACAATTCTGTCAATAATGTAATGAATAAAAAGAATAGCATGCTTATTTATCAAGTAGATTTTTTTATAAATAAAATAACTAATTACAATGTGCAAACAATAAATTGAATTATTTTTGATCTAAAATGTAAAGTTCTCATTGTCTTACCAGAACACAGGCTGCTCGCTCACTGGGGGGAAATGACCAGTGTTGGTGTAACCTGAGGGTCACCACAACTCACATCTCCTATTTCACTTGTCTATTTTGCAGCTGATTCTATTAAACTTCTGTTTAAATTATTTGGATAACTTCAGACATTTTCTCTTGCTCTTCTTGAGGCTGCAACTCTTGCTGTTTGCTTAAGTTTCCACCTTTTAATGAAAAAAAAATCTAAATCTGTTAATTTTGCTCTCCACAAATGCAGATTAGCTTACTCTGAAGTTGCATGAGACACAATGGGCATTTAATGGCAAGTGCCATTTCACCTGTTTGAAAGTACTTGAATTATATGCAACATGATAAATTATCAAAAAGTCTTGCTAAATAAATTAAAGTTGAAACATTTTTCCTGTGTTTGCCTGTTTTGTTGATTGATCAGGTCATATAGAGAAGCTCAAATATATGATAAAAATTTGAAAACAGCTAAAGAAGTGGGGAGTACAAATTGGAGGCAGCACCAAAACAGAGGTGATGGACACCAGAGGGGAAAAATGGCATCTGGCAACTGTTGGCCCAGGCAACTGAGAAAACAAATGAAAAAGGGTACCAAGTAAAAGGCACCAAGCAGAATGGGAAAAGGATTAAAATTAGACAAACAATGGAGAGGCAGCTGGGGAAGATAGACTGTTGAAGTGAGCAATGAATCTAACTCAATTGATACTGTTAGCTCTGTTCTCAAAATGAAATTCTTAAAGGTCATGGTTCTGTATAATAAAAGGAAAAAGTAATGTATTCCTTTTTATTCCTGAGCACACAGGTGAGAATGGGAAAAATCACTCAAATCATCAGTATTCTATCAATGGTTTTTTGACAACTGAAAACAAATAATTCATCACTCGCTTAAAATATTTGATCATTCCAGTATCGATTTATGGCTTTTAATTTGATCCGCAATTACTAAGATATACATTCATAATTTCTTTAGCAAAACAAAAACTGTATTTAATAAGTTATTTACTACAAATGGGTGATTCCTCAATTGTCACTAGCTCCACCTCTGAATTTTTAGTTTGAGTTTATTTCCTAATGCATCCCAGCCTGAGCTGGGAAGGGAAATAATGGTCTCTCTTGCTTATCTTTTACCTGATATAACCCATACCACAGCCCCACATCCCACCACTATCCCAACCCCATCCACCAGTTCTCAAGTATTTTTACAACTTGTTTTGAGTTCTGTAGAAGAGTGGAAAATAACAGAGGCCAATTACGTTTCTGTCAGTTCTTCCAAAGATACATTCAGTCAGCTGTCTCAATGACCGCCCTTAACCCTTCTCGTTCATTCTCCACTTTCCTTTTTTTTAATAATTATTCAAAACTGTAGCCACCTCAAGAGGAGGGATGGGGTGCATTCCAAAGGCTAATCACTGTTCGTGTAAAAGCTTTTCCTCATGTGATAGCTGGATGTTTAACAAATCATGTTAAATCTTGATCATCTCATTATAGTACCTTCAGACATTGGAAACAGTTTCTAATTATTTTATCTGACATCATCATAATTGTATAGTCCTCCCTCAAATTCCCTCAGGATTTTTTGCTCTTAGAAGAGCAGCCTCAGGCTCACTGTGATCTCTCAGTGCTGAAGCCATTTCATTAAATCTGTTCCAAGGGTTCTACAAACTCTTCATGTTCATCTGGTGCCAGTAATTAGAACCAATAGTCACAATGAGGACAAATTATTTCATAGCACAGGTCAAAGAAAACTTCTTCACTTTTGCACTCATTGTATCTTTTTGTACAGAACATCAGAAGTTCAGTTTGCATTACAATACAATTTATATTAATGAATCTGTCAAATAATTGCATCACCTTGATCATTCATATTATGCAACCATCTCAACTTCTTTAATCCTGATACGAAGTCAAAATAAGTTCTACTCAAGATTTTCTTTTGCTCTACCTTATAATTTTTGGAGATTAAGTTTGGTTTTCAGGGACTCCTTTTTCACTTTCACTGACTAATTTACTGGGTGAAGCAGCAATCTCACAATAGTGAGAGAAACCAGAAATTGCTGGAAAGCTCAGCAGACAGGCAGGAAGCTGCAAGAACACATCAAGCCAGGCAGCATCAGGAGATGGAGAAGTCAAAATGCCAGGTGTAATCCTTCTTCAAGACTAGGGATGGGTGTAGGGGGAGCTGATTATAAAGGGGGTGGTGAAGTGGGGATTGGTGAAGACAGGTAGAGAGTATAATGGGAGGAATGGATCCAGTTGGTGGCAGGGAGGATTGGAAGGGAGGGGGAAAGGCTGGGAAGGGAGTCAGGGGATGGGAAGGGAGATTATTTGAAATTGGAGAACTGAATGTTGAATCCTCCGAGCTGTAGTCTGTCTAGGCAGAAGATGAGGTGTTCCTCTAATTTCTGGTTTATTTCATTGTGGCAATGGATGAGGTCAAGTCGGAAAGGGAGTGGGAAGGAGGAATCAAAATGGGCAGTGACTGGGAGGTCCAGTCAGTCCCTGGGAGCCTAGCTGAGATGCTTGGCAAAACTTCCCCTAAGTTTACGTTTGGTCTCCCCGATGTAAAGAAGACCACATCGGGAGCAACTGGTCCAGTAAACTAGGTTGGAAGAGAGGCAGTTGACCCTCTGTCTCACCTGGAAAGACTGTTTAGGGTCCTGGATGGAGGTGAGGGGGTTGGTGTACTGGCAGGTTTTGCATCTTTTCCAGTTGCAAGGGAAGGTAACTGGTGGTTCAGGAGGATTGGTGAGGAGAGTGGCACAAACTAAGGGCTGTCAAAGGGAATGTTCCTTGCAGAAAGTAGAGAGGGGTGGGGTCTAGTTGGAATTGGCAAAAGTGTTTAAGGATGATGTGTTGGGTGTGGAGACTGGTAGGTGATAGCTGAGGACAAGGGGGATTCTGTCTTTATTGCATGGGGTGGGGTTTAGTACAATGGAACAGGGAATGGGGGTGGTGCAGTGGAGGGTGGTCTGGATGATGGTGGGGGGGAGCATTTTGTTCAGAGTAGGTGGACTTCTGGGATGCTTGCATTTGGAATGTCTCCTTGTCCGAGCAGAGTCTGGCAGTATCGGTGAAGAAAGATCAGAGTTAACTGATGATCCACAATCCAAAAATGTGCAGGTTAGGTGAATTGGCCATGCTAAATTGCCCGTAGTGTTAGGTGAAGGCGTAAATTAGGGGAATGGGTCTGGGTGGTTTGCGCTTCGACTGGTCGGTGTGGACTTGTTGGGCCGAAGGGCCTGTTTCCACACTGTAAGTAATCTAATCTAAACTGAGGAAGAATCAGTGGACCTGAAACATTAACTCTGATTTCTCTTTGCAGATGCTATCAGATCTGCTGAGCTTTTCCAGGAATTTCTACTGTTGTTTCTGATTTTTATGTAGAATCCACAGTGTGGAAACAGGCCATTTGGCCCAACAAGTCCACATTAACCCTCCGAAGAGCGGAGAACCATTCCCTGAGGCTGGAATCAAACCAGGGTCCCTGGCACTGTGAGGTCACAATGCTCACTACTGAGCCAGTGTACATCCATATCCACGGATCTTTCAGTTTTTATTTAAGCTCGTAACAGTGTCCTCTATATTTGATTTGACATATATGGCATTTTGATTTACACAGAAGCAGATTTAGAAGAATCCATCATCATCCTCAATTATCACTGTTCCTTTTGACATATAGACACAACACATGAGAAAAGTATTAATTTCCTGGACACCACCATACCTAAATTGGCATGGTTTAGCAACACTTAAATAAAGCACCTATTTGTCTGTCGATTACTGACAGATTTTTTTACACAAGCTGGTGAGATCACAGCTAATGCATTGCCATTACATATACATATTTCAAGAACATTTTAACCAGGGACACTCTACCTACTTAATGCATCTCAGATTTACGTGTAAAAACTGACATTGTTGATTACATTAGTCTCCACGAAATATCTGCCCAAAATGAAGCTCTGATTTTATGTAGCCTTAAACTGGAGATTCCCACATTCATTTCCAAGAAATTCCCTACATTCATCATTTTAAGCTTCCTTGATTTTGGGTCATTGAGTATTCATTGCTCAGAGAATCACAGAATTCTTATGGCACATTTAGCTCATTATATTTCTGCTGCCTCTTCCAACAGTCACAAAGATCTGCAGCACAAAAGGCAGTCCTTTGGCCCATCCAATCTACACTAGTCAAAAATAATCACCTTACTATTCTAATTTCACTTTCTAGCACTTAACCCATAACCATATATGCTTTGGCATCACAAGTGAATAGAAGCTCTTCTTAAATTCTTCGACCACACTTTACAAGCTGAGAGTTCCAGATTCTCACCACCTTCTGAGTGAAAACGTCTTTTGTCACATCTCAAAACTTTCTGACTCTTACCTTAAACCTATGCTCCCAGTCAGTGATTCCCTCCATCAAAGGGAAAGATTTCTTCTTTCCACCTTATCCATGCTCATTATAATTTTACATATCTCAATCATGCCCCCTTTCAATTTCCTCTGCTCCAAGGAAAACAACACCACTCTGTCCGATCTCTCTTTATAACTGAAACTCTCAAACCAGGTAACATCCTAGTAAATCTCCTCAGCACCCTCTCAATTGCTATCTTATCCTTCCTATCATGTGAATTCCATAACCGCATCATTACCCAGTATCAATCTCCTGCTGCCCCATCCCACCTTTCCCCACTCCCAACATGCCTTTCCAATTTATTTCTTTCCAATGGTCATTCAATGCCTTCTTGAATCCCTCAACTGAACCTGCCTCCGTCACATTTCCAGGTACTGCATTCCATAGCTGAACCACTCTCTGTGTCAAAACATTTTTTTTTCACATTACCCTTGCTTCTTTTGCACTTAATTTTAAGTCTGTGCCTTCTTGTTCCTTTTATGAGTGGGAACATCTTCTCCTTACCTACTCTCTCCATCCCACTCATGATGTTGTAAACATCGTTTAAATCTCCTCTCAGCCTTCTTATGGAGAAAAAAACCCCAAATTCTCAATCTATCCTCATAGTTGACGTTTCTCATTCCTGGAATGATGATTGTAAATTGCTTGTCCACTCTTTCCAAGATGTTGACATCTTTTTATAATGTGCCATCCACAGCTGCACACAATACTCCAGCTGATGCCTAACAAGTGATTTATACAAGTTCAACCTCACCTTCTTGTTCTTGTATTCTGTGACCCATTGATAAATCCAAGGACACAGTATGCAGCTAACAGGCTTATAACTGTTCTCTCTCTTTTGCAGCCTTTCTCCACCCATCTGTTTATATCTTCCTTCACCCACCCTAACACCACCTTGTAGCCCTCTTCTTCTTTCCCCTTGCCTCCTAAGCCTCTTTCTTCTCCCCACTTGTCGGCATTTTCCTTTGCCCTGTTATCACCAGTGTTGAAGGAGTGTGCTGACTTATTATAGTTCCAATATTCCACCACATTGCACTATATTTCACACATCTGAAACAGGTGGGACTTGAACCCTGACCTCCTTGCTCAGAGCGAGAGTCACTACCATGATGAAAAAATGGCAAGGAGGATTGAGGGCTTCTGTGGTTCAGTGGCAATGTCCCTACTACTGAGCCAAAATGTTCAAGATGTGTGTTATGTCACATATTCACAGGTTGATTTGAAAACACTGGAAAGGAGTTTTGTTGGCAGCCATGGTCCCCAACCACAAGCTGTGATTGGTACTGCTACATAATGCTGAAAATGTGTTGCTGGAAAAGCGCAGCAGGTCAGGCAGCATCCAGGGAACAGGAGAATCGACGTTTCGGGCATAAGCCCTTCTTCAGGAATTCCTGAAGAAGGGCTTATGCCCGAAACGTCGATTCTCCTGTTCCCTGGATGCTGCCTGACCTGCTGCGCTTTTCCAGCAACACATTTTCAGCTCTGATCTCCAGCATCTGTAGACCTCACTTTCTCCACTGCTACATAATGTCCAGGCTAATTATCCCCAACCTAGGTTGACTGTAGCTGTACCAGTCTACAATATGCAAGATTCCAGAATCACACTTCACAGATCTAGGATTGGAAATTTACTCATAATTTTTCCACTTTTTAAAGAAAATTACATTGGAATTTTAAACTTGAATCTCTTCATCTTTTTCATGTAAGTTCTCCCTAATTCTCCTTGTGCAACTGACATTTCCAGGCCTGCCTTGTTTGCACATGGCTTCAAGTTTCTTAAATGGGGCTTCGTCATCAATAAATCAGCTTCAAAGACAAAATGTTGATCAATAGGAATATTTGACAGCATATCACCTGCTGCTTGTGTAATCGATAATTTCTTACATACAAATTGAAACATTTCACATTCCTCTTAAAGGAAGTATGATAAACATCGAGAAAGTGATTTTTCCCCTCAGCTGAAGATAATTTTTACGAAAAAAAATCTAATTTTATTTTTTCATTGGAACTGCACAGAATAGCATTGCTAGCTGAACCAAAGAAATAAATACAAACTACATATTCATTTTCAATGCTATAATTTCTTTCATTCTACTCTTTCACTCTGAAGTGATGTTTACATAAGTCATCTCACATTCAAAATCTAGTTTTCAGACCTACACACATAAAAATACACGTAGAATTACAGAGTGAAAAAATATATATTTAAGAGCTATTTAGATAATACCAGGAGTATTACTGAACTACACAGTTAGAACAAATGATAGTTTTAAATGTCAGGACAGTTATGAAGTATGTTACTGCACAATCTATGTAAATAAAATCAAGACCTGGTATCAGTTCATTATTTGGATTTCCATTGATTCACTGTCTGGTAGTATTTCCTTTGTGTAGACTGTTACCAATGAAAGCTTCAAAGCCATTTCACTGCAGTGTATAATCTTATCTTTTACTCCTTCATACTACTTGCTAAACAGAAGATTATTTAATTTTGATCAGCAGATTTTCTTGCTGTTTTATTTCCTGTAAATTATGTTGTTCATAAAGAAAAGTCTGATCATTGCTTGGCATTCTAATTTCACAAGCTTCCCCTGATTCTTATATTCTTACTGGCACCAAATGCAAAAGGGTTATTCCTAAAATTTATGCAATTTTAAAATATCATCAAAACAAAAAGAAAAATATTGCAGATGTTGGAAAATTAAAGTTAAAACATAAAGTTTTAACCAAATCTTAACAAATCTTCTCACAAACCTTTAAACATAAAGTGCTGGAGAAACACAGGAAGATGGCAGCATATATTGAAAGAGAAATAGAGTTCATGTTTAGAGTTCAATATGACCCTACAAACTATGTTTGTCTCTCCACAGATGCTGTCAGAATTGCTGAGTTTCTCCATCATGTTATGTTTATGCTATATTATACAATAGAAGCAGGCTTCCTCCCAATACTTTTATTCATTACTGCATGAAGTTTTTATTCCCATTCCTTGAATTTTTGCTGTATTGCTCAAAGACCTTGCTACACAGGCAAGTGTCTATTTCCCAAACAAACAAGAGCCACTGTGGTAACAAATGTGGACAACCTAATCTCAGCAGCTAATCAATACTCTACAGCATCACTTACAATGTAATCTTGTTTGGTTATGCCAGGTAACATACCATACATGATTTTTAGCAGTAACTGACTTATGCAATTCTTTTGCCTGACATGATTGGAGTAAAAGAAATATTTCAGCTTCTCAGAGATAGCAGATTCCACTTAACTCTCACATTGCTCCACATCAGGGAATAGAAACGTCTGGGTGAGTTACTCCTCACAGTGTCACAGGTTGCCAGCTGCTTTTATAGAGGGTATTGTTTTGGATGTAACTTAGAATTTGGTGACTATTCAGAAGTAAAATTGATAGCTTCAAATTATTTGGCAGTCATACTCACATTTCGCTCGAGCTGCTTTAGGAATGAAATATTTGTCTTGTTTTGAAGAGCTTCCTGTTCATATGTTTAATTGTTATTGTTATGGAACAGAGCAAACCCCTCAAAATATACTGAGAAGGTAACCTATACCCTAACTGTTTCTTATTTTAAAGGTAAATGTGAGGTGCTGTGTGTTAGATGCAATTTGATTGGTCAAACTACTAATTTAAAGCAAAACACAGTTTATTCATCCATTATAGCTAAAATACAACAAAAGTAAGAAGGAATTGGAATAACTTAACTCAATTGGAAAACTTCACAGAATAATAGATCCAGTAACTATTACTAATTAACTGTTCCAATATAGTAACCTCCCATAGGGTGGCACAGTGGCTCAGGGATGGCATGGTGGCTCAAGAGGTGGCACTATGGCTTTGTGATTAGCATTGCTGCCACATAGTGCCAGGGACCTGGGTTTAATTCCAGCCTCAGGCGACTGTCTGTGTGGAATTTGCACATTCTCCCAGTCTGTGTGGGTTTCATCCGAGTGTTCCAGTTTCCTCCCACAATCCAAAGATGTGCAGGTTAGGTGAATTAGCCATGCTAAATTGCCCATCATGTTCAGGGCTATGTAGGTTAGGTGCATTAGTTAGGGGCAAGTGTAGAGTAATAGCGTAGGGGAATTGGTCTGGTGGGTTACCCTTCGGAGAGTTGGTGTGGACTTGTAGGGCTGAATGGCCTGTTTCCACACTATGAAAGGGATTCTATAATTCTACGATAAACACACCCCTTGGCCAAAAGCCAATTCAGAAAATGGATTGTCTCATGTGCGATTTCCATAGCAAGCAGAGAACCCCCAGTGTTTGGCTGTAACTGAGAAGGGGTCAAAAAATAGCTTTCACTTCTTCAAGACGCCAACAGCAAATGCTGAAAGCTGAAGATCCTGGTTCTGTGAGAGTTTGACCACACCACTCAGGCTGCTTCTATTGTTCCAACATTTTAAAAAAATCCCAAGGCCTCCTCAGCTGTTTTCTTTACTGGCTTTCCAACTAGACAGTTTGTCACCTCTGATTTAAAATCCCTCTTTAAAAAAGAAGAAAAATAGCCTTTGAAACCATAGCAATGTCACATTATCACCAACATAGTATGGTGTCCAATTTGAGGAGGTTTTGAGAATGAAAATTGAACTGCTTGCTTTGTGAGGAATGTTGGAATTGGGTTCCCTTCCATTTTCAGCTCACCCTAACTTTAGGTTAAGAAACCAAATGACCACAATGTCATCACTTTACGTAGTCAGGGTCATTGTGTAATATATAGGGGATTCAATCTGGAGCAACTATGCAATGGTATAATGGAGCTGCACCTTACTGAGAATTAGGAACACAGTGTAGGTGGATTTACTACATTCTAAACTAAGAGAGAGTGTCTTAACAGCACATGGACATGAACACAGGAAGAAGATAGATTTGTCGTTACTAAAAATAACAAGACCAAAGCCTGGTATGTAACAATTACCATCAATGGAGTATTTGGTAACAATATATAATAGTGAAGTCTAAGGTTGAAGACAATTCTTGACCTTGCCTTCACCTTGACTAGTCTGTCTTGAACTTAAACACATCAAATGGAAAAAAATGACAAGACAAAAGCTGCTGGCAATGATGGATTTACAGCCTTGTGCTTTATTGCTGCAGGATTGGACACCAAATCAAATGCTGAAATTCACAAATTACGAAGACAAGTAATTGGAATTTAAACATTAAATATTTCTGTCTGCTGGATTGACTGAATTTCTCCAGTACTTTTTGTTTCAATTTCAAATGCAAAACATGTTAGCATCCTTCACTACTGCACAGGATTGTGTGTTACACAGACAATAGCTCAATAAGAAACAAGATACATTTGATAACCTTTTAACAGCATTTGAACAATATTTAATTTCAAGTACAAATAGTACACTAGTGAGATTATGCTTCAATAGGAGATAGAATTTTCCAGAAGAGTCTGTTTTTACTGAAAGCATGCACGTGTGGAAACGTAGATCAAGAGTTCATTTGAAACAGAATTATTGGTCTCCTCGATCGATGTTGTCACTAAATTCCTTCAAAGATGATCTAACTCAAGAACAATCAGTTCAGATAGCGCTGGATTCAGATCTTAGAAAACTGTTCAATTTGCATTTTATAGGTGAGATTCAATTTAACACAATATTCTACAGTACTAAAACCATGTTAACTACTAAAACCATTTCAATAGAGAAGGCAAAGCTCTCATCTACACTTGTAATATACATGACAACATTAATAAGAAATCCTAAATAAACTAATACTGCAATATCTCATCACTGATGTTGTTCAAAACTCTGACCTCATTGAAGCCAGAACTCTCGAGCCTTCTGCCAACCATGCATTCTTTCTAGCAAAGGACGTCACTTCTAGAAGTTTCCTTTTCTGTGAGCATAATAAACAACAAACCAAATCATTCTCAAACCAACATATGAATTTGTGCCTCAGCACAGAAATTTGAATAACAATGAATAATGGAGGGAACAGACTTCTTTATGTGAAGAAGAATAACATTCGAATAGAATATTTTATTTCTTCATTCGGGTAATGAACAACATACTCATCACCAATACTGGAGATGATATCTTACCAACTGGTAATTCTTATGTATCGTTACAATTTCATTACTGTAAGTTCTTTCAGCCAGGTCAACTGAATCTCTAATTTAAGTCAGCGGACATCACTTTATCTCAGCTTTTGCTACAGCTGGTCATAGATGTCTTTGATCTACTTTACTGAATCAGATGAATCAAGCCAAATACTTCAGGAGGCATAGGAGACAGGAAACAAGCATGCTGTAAATCTTGTAAAAATGAGATATCAGTGAATATTCGTGTATGCTTTGATAGAGGTAAAACACTTGGGAAGGTGAGTTGCAGGACTCTGGATTAATTTTGGAATGATTGGAATGGAACTTCACAATACTGAACATACATAACAAAGTATGGGATGAGTTAGAACCCTGAAGAATAGAGAGAGTGTCTTCCAAGTACGTGGCCTGAACACAGGTAAGAACACGCCAGAGTCTCATATTGTTTGCTTATAATGTGTAGCAGTATTCAATATGTATATATATTAAAAAGTAGAACATTAAAGTTCAAGCCTGATGACAGATTTTGACTTGGCCTTCTCCTTATCCAGTCTGTCTTGAATCTAAACTTGTGTGACACCAAATCACATGATAAAAAATAACTCTTGAGTTTTACCAAGTGATTTATCTTTTTGTTTGGCAGACAGCAAAAGAAGAATAGTATCATTTACAAAATAAAGGCATAATCAATAAGTGATACACTTTGATGCAAAATAAAACATGATTACACTGTTAAAAATAATTCACTCAAGTTCTTCTTACTACCAGATCCACAGAATAAAATGTTTCAAAGTAAAATACTGCAGCAATTAGTTAATGCTTAGCCTGATTATAAACAATGACAATTCCACATGGATTCATTAGCAGAGATTTCAAATATGTATTTTATATATCTCTGGAGTCATAGATTTGAGGCAGGTGGAGACTAGGCTGAAGCTAAATGGATACGTACAATAGTCTGATGGGGTTTGTCAGGATTGGTACTGAGAGGTATTTCTTTCCCCTCATGGAATCAGGAATTAGGAGGCACAGTTTTGAGATAAGGAGTCACATATTTAGGATGGAGATGTAGAGGAATTTCTTTTTTCAGTGAAGTATTAAACATATCCAAGGCTGAGGTTGCCATACAACACAACTAAAAATATCTTCCACAGGTCCTCTTTAGGAGCTGGGATCAAACTTAGTTTTGAATTATTTAAATAATTCATGTCAGACAATAGTCATGTCTTCAACTAATATAGATGAAGACCTGAATCCATGAGAATTACTACCCAAGTTTCACGATTGTTAATCTATTTTCATATTGAGCATTTTTTAATGGTAAACTAATTTTGATGCCAGTTTGATATGCTATGAAAGTGGAAAATTAAAATAGAATGTGTATGATCATAATATTATCGTGTTAAGTGATGAAAGTCAACATTCTGGACAATTGCAAATAGTGAATAATTTTTAGCTTTTATTAAACTGAAATGTTCAGTATCAAGCCAATGAGCATCCAAATCCTTTCCATCTCACAATTTACATGTGAAAACTTTCAAACAAACCAGCAGACAATAATAACTAGCATTTGGAGACCATTTTTAACCTGGTACAATCGTATAAAAAGGACTTCAGAAAAGTGTTATCAGAAAGACATGGGGATGTATGAGGAAATGCGACAAAAACAGTTTGGTACAAGAGAGTTATTTTAAGGAGCATCTCAGAGATAGAATATAATTGTGCACCATGGTGATCGAGCATTACTTTATTGATCTAAATGTGGGAATCCTCAGGCAATGACAAGATTTCATATCAGCTTTAGAGTGTTCCTAATCAATTAGAGGCAGCAAACATCCCACAATTAGATCATCAGTTTGAGGCAGATTGCACCTGGCAAGACTGAAGTCCTGTTGAACACAGCTTGAGCTGTAAGTTATTGCTTTTAAATCTTGCGTAATTTATTCCTTTTATTCAATCAAAGATTACACAATAGACGAGCATACATTCATCAGAAAAGTCCTCAGGTTGATACTGATATGGACCAAGCCTGACCCCCTCAAAATATTGTAAGAAGGTATCGTAGACTCTAACTTTTTTTGATTTTAAAGGTAGATGTGAAGTGAGTGTTCCAGGTGTGATGCAACTGGTCGAATCATTTGGCTTTAAGCAAAACAGAATTTTTAAACACACTACAGTTGAAAACAAACAAAAGAAAGCAAAATATGGAATAGCTTAACTATTGCAAAACTTAACCGACCCGATACAACAATTTAATAATTAACTGATCCAATTTAGTAACATCCCTTGGCAAAAAGGTAAATTCAAATGCAAATTCTTCCAGGCAAGAGGGAACAACATCCAGAGAGTTTTCAGAGACAGTCAGTTAGGAATCCTTTACTAAAGTTTACAACCATTCTAGACTCCAATGTCACGTGACTGCTTAAAAAAAGTAGAAAAACCTAAATTAGGAGACATTGCCGCTCTCCTTCCACTGTTAAACTGTTTGAAAAAAACACATATTGAGCCCGGCCACTTCAGCACCTGTGCCTTTACAAACTCTCTTCAAAAAAAGTCCTAGGACAAAATAACCTTTTCAAAAATGACACCATTGTCACAGATGCCCCAACCTGATGTTCTTTTTAGATTAGATTAGATTCCCTACCATGTGGAAACAGGCCCTTCAACCCAATAAGACCACACCACACCGACCCTCCAAAGAGTAACCCACACAGACCCATTTCCCTCTAACTAATGCACCTAACACTATGGGCAGTTCAGAACCCCAATGCACCTGACCTGCATAGCTTTGGACTGTGGGAGGAAACCGGAGCACCTCGAGGAAGCTCATGCAAATACAGGGAGAATGTGCAAACTCCACATGGACAGTCACCCAAGGCTAGAATCAAGCCTGGGTCCCTGGTACTGTGAGGCAGCAGTGCGAACCACAAAGTTACCATGTCATCCGAGAGCATCAATCCTAGTGTTCTCGAGATGGGTTTTCCCACGCCCATAATCCAAGATTAGGACACTTAAATTGATTGGCGAAAGATCTACAATTCCCTAATCTCAGCAACCACCCAAACTGGGCAATCAGCCCTTTTGTTCCAGTCATTTATATAAAACTAACCTCAGGAGATTTTTGATTTTAGAAATATCAGTGATGATCTCATTAAAACATGTAAGCTTCTGAGGGAGCTTAATAGGTCACATGCTGAAAGAATGTTTGCTCTAGACTGAATTTAGAATCTGGAGGCGCAACTTCAAAATTAAAGAGTCTTACATTCAGGACAGTGTTATGTAGAAATTACTTTTATTAATGGATTGTTGAATATATTCAAGACTGACTGAATAGTTCTTTCATTATCAGTGGTATTGGAAGGGCAGGCATGAAACTGGACTAGATGTGTGATTTTTCTAGATGCAAGTTTGAGAACAAGCTCAATGGATGGAATGGTTCACTTCAGCTTCTACTTCTTGTGATCTATCTTTCTCAATTCCCTGTTAGTTGAGCATTTAGCGGCAGATGGACTATATTGCATTCTTCTAGATAACCACTCCTGACACCTTGTGATATTTGACAAATCTTCCAGTATGTGGTACTAAGGCATGGTTTGTTTAAGTGAGTTTCCCACAGACAATTAGGTATAAGGACAGAATTAGGTCTTTCGGCCCATTGGGTCTGCTCTACCATTCGATCATGGCTAATGTTTGTCAACACAATTCTCTTGCCTTCTCTCCATAACCCTGGATGCATTGAGCAATCAAGAACCTATCTATCTATCTCTGTCTTAAATGCACTCAATGACTTAGCCTCCACAGCAGCAAGGAGTTCCACAGTTCAACCGCCCTCTGACTGAAGAAATTCCTTTTCATCTCAGCTCTAAAGGGCTGTCTGTTCTCTATCAGGTTGTGTCCTCAGTTCCTAATCTTTGATTATCATGGAAACATCTTTTTCACATCCAGTCTATTCAGGACTCTCAGTATTTTGTAAGTTTTTTCAGATGCCACCTCATCCTTCTAAACCATCGAGTACAGACCGAGAGTCCTCAATCACTCCTCATATGACAAGCCCTTCATCCCTGTGATAATTCTAGTGAGCCTCCCCTGGTCCCCCTCCAAAGTCAGCAGAAAGTCTTCTTGAGACATGGGGCCCAAAACTGCTCACAATATTCCTAAAGTGGTCTGTCCAGAGTCATATACAAACTCTGTAACACATCTCTGCTCTTGTATACCAACTCTCTTGAAATGAATGCTAACATTGCATTTGCCCTTCTAACAGCAAACTGAGCCTGCATATTAAGAGGATCCTGAATTATGACTCCCAAGTCCCTTTGTACTTCAGATTTCTGAACCGTTTTCCCATTTAGAAAATAGTCACTGCCCACGTTTCTTCCTACCAAAGTGCATAACCTCACACTTTCCCACATTGTATGCCATCTGCCACTTCTTTGCCCACTCTCCTAGCTTGTCCAATTTCTCCTGCAGCCTCCCCACTTCCTTAACACGAGCTGCCTCCACTTAGCTTTGTGTCAGCTGCAAGCCTCACAAAAAGGCCCTCAGTTCTTTAATGTATAACGTGAATAGTTGTGGTCTCAACTCCACCAATCACTGGCTCTCATCCTGAATAAGACCTTTAACTCAACCCCCTGCCTTGTGCAAGTCAGCCAATCCTCTATCCATGCCAGTATCTTGCCCTGAACACCACGGCTCTGATCTTGTTTCGCAGCCTCCCGTGTGGCACCTTCTCAAAGGCCTTCTAGAATTTCCAACAGACCACGTCCACTGGCTTTCCTTTGTCGAACTTGCTCATTAATACCTCAAAGTTCTAATAGATTTGTCAGACATGACCTTTCCTTGATGAACCCATGCTGAGTCAGCCCTATTTTACCAAGCAATCTGGAATTTCATCCTTAATAATGGACTTTAAAATCTTACTAACAACCAAGGTCAGGCTAACCATCCTATGCATCATCACCAATGCCACGACAATCTCCTCAGCCATCATCTTTGGAACCCTGGGGTGTAATTCTGGTGATTTATCCACCTTCAGAACTTGCATTTTCCTCAGCTTTAATACTCACCTGTAGCCCTGACTCTCAAAGTTCTGGTGTCTCCCATTGTGAAAACTTCCACTATTCAGTTTCTCCACTATTTCTTTATTCCTCAATACTACTTCTCCAGCCTTATTTATACAGCAGTCTAAAGTCCACTCTTACCTCTCTCTTATAAATCCAAAAAAACTCTTGTAATCTTCTTTTATATCATGAGCTAGCTTATTCTCATACTTCATCTTCTCCCCCATTATGGCTTCTTTAAATATCTTCTGCTGGTTTTTAAAGGCTTCCCAAACTTTTGATTTCTCACTAATCCTCACCACATTGTAATAATTTTTTTTTGCTTTTATGCTCTTTCTGACTTCCCTTGTCAGCTGTGGTTGCCTGATTCTCCCCATTGTGTGCTTCTTCCTTGGCATAAATTTCTGCTGTGCCTCCTGAATTACCCCAAAACCCCTGACATTGCTGCCCCACTGTCTTCCATTCGGCTTTCCTTCCAATCAATTCTGGCCAGTTCCTCCCTTGGATCTTTGTAGTTACCTTTAGGCAATTGCAATACTGTTACATCTGATTCCAGCTTCTCTCTCTCAAATTGCAGGGTTAATTCTACCATATTATGATCACTGCTCCACAAGGATTCCTTCACCTTAAACTCCCTCATTAAGTCTGCCTCATTGCACATCACCAAGTCCAGAATTGCCTGTTCCCTTGCGGGCTCCACCACAAGCTGCTGTAAACAAACCATCTCAGACATTCCTTTTGTTGAGATCGCTACCAGTCAGATTTTCCCAATCCACCTGCACATTGAAGTCCCCCACAGTTATTGTAATAGTGCCTTTCTTAAATGCCTTTTCTATCTCCTGATTTAATTTCTGACAAGCTAATCAGCACAGGATCAACAACATTAAAGTGAACCCAGACTACTGCTAGAAGGTTTGTACACAACTCCCGTCAGGGGCTTTTTTCCTTTATGGTTCCTCAATTCTACCCAGACAGATTCTATGCCTTCCAATTCTATATCACTTCTTACTATTGATTTATTTTCATGTTTTACAAACAAGATAAACACTCTCTCTGACTATCTGCTTGTCATTTCGTTAGGACATGCATCCTTGAATATTTAATTCCTCGCCCTGATTCCCTTCCAGCCACATTTCTGTGACACCCATGACATCATACCTGCCAATTTCAACCTGCGCTACAAGCTCACTTATCTTGTTTTGGATACTGTGTGCATTTAAGTACAACACACTCAGTTCTCATTGACTCTCCCCCTTCTCATTGCTGTCTCCTCATTTGTGGTGGCTGAAGTTAGACTCCTGTCCTATTACTTGCTCTGGAAACATTGATAATCTCTGCTGAGCCTTTACCATGCAACACCACTCCCCCACCCCACACTAATTACTTTTAATTCTAGATCTGTGATTTGCCAATCCCAGCATGATTCATGTACAGCTCATCCCATCTGAACAGCTCCTTCCTTCCCCAGTACTGAGGCCAATGTCCCTCTCTGTAGGAAAAGATCTGCCAACCCACAATTGGCCCACAAAAGCAAAGTTGGCCAAACTGTACAAAAAAACCCCAGAATTCCCAAACAGGCTCACAAGCCAAATCAGACAGCCCACACAGACAAGGGAATACACTTTAAGCTCGCTAACAATGACAAAGCACCACAGATATCTCAAAGCCCCAAGGGCAGTTTCATAACCCAGTAATACCAAAGCCACACAAAGAGCAGGTCAGACAGAGAGGCACCAGCAAGGATATTCTCCGAGAACAGGACAATGGAAGCACCTCACCACTTTAGAGAAGACATTAACATCTACCTGTGAAGAGGAATGGAACCATCGATACTGTCAGGATGTTGCATTGTGTGAAGGAACAGGACATTCATCCGATGACTGTTTTCCAATTAACATCCTTGTAACTAGATTATGGGTGGAACTGAGAAATAAGAAGGGTGCAGTTACATTTTTGGGGTTGTATTACAGACCTCCCAACAGTGAGCATGAAGTAGAAGAACAAATAGGTAAACAGATGTCGAGACAAAAGGGTAGTGGTGATGGGAGATTTTAAATTTTCCCAACATTGACTGGGATACACTTAATGTCAGAGCTCTGGATGGGGTAGAATTTGTAAGAAGCGTCCAGGAGAGTTTTCCAGAGCAGTATGTCAATAGTCCGACGAGGGAAGGGGCCATATTGGATTTGGTACTGGGGAACGAGCCAGAACAGGTGGTAGAAGTTGCGGTGGGGGATTTTTTGGGAACAGTGACCACAATTCTGTAAGTTTTAGAATACTCGTAGATAAAAAAGAGGGTATCTTAAGGGAAGAGTACTAAACTGGGCCAAGGTCAATTATACCAAAATTAGGCAGGAGCTGGGAAATGTGGATTGGACACAGCTATTTGAAGGGAAGTCGACATTTGAGATGTGGGAAGCTTTCAAAGATAGGTTAAAGATAGTGCAGGATAGGCATGTTCTGTTGAAGGCAAAGGATAGGAAGGGCAAGGTTCGTGAATCGTGGATGACAGGAGAAATTGTACAACAAGCCAAGAGGAAAAGGGAAGCATACATAAGGTCTCGGCAGCTAAGAACAGAACGGGCCCTGGAGGAATATCGGAAGAGTAGGACAAGTCTTAAACAAGGAATCAAGTGGGCTAAAAGGGGTCATGACATAGCTTTAGTGAGCAGAATTAAGGAAAATCCTAAAGCATTTTATTCTTATATAAGAAGCAAGCGGGTAACTAGAGAAAGGATTGGTCCACTAAAGGATAACGAAGGAAGGCTGTGTGTCGAACCTGAGAGAATGAGTGAGATTCTGAATGATTACTTTGCATCAGTGTTCACTGAGGAGAGGAACATGATGAATGTTGTGATTAGAGATAGAAGTTTGATTAGCCTAATCACGTTGACATAAGTAGGGAAGATGGAAAGTTCAAGGGGGATACACGCGGCAAGTACTTCACACAGAGGGTGGTGGGTGTCTGGAACGCATTGCCAGCAGACGTAGTAGAGGCAGGCATGGTAGATTCATTTAAGATGTGACTGGACAGATGCGTGAGTACGTGGGGAACAGAGGGATACAGATGCTTAGGAATTGGGCGACAGGTTTAGATTGTAGATTTGGTTCGCCTCAGGCTTGGAGGACCGAAGGGCCTGTTCCAGGGCTGTAAATTTTCTTTGTTCTTCTTTGTTCTTTCTACTCCATTTCCAGCTACATTGTATTTTCCCCATTTCTTAATCAGCCTTATTGTGCAGTATTATTATAAAACTGGCCTCATCCTCAGCTCTGGGAAGAGATATTCTGACCTACCTGTACAGACTGTCAGCTCTGTGTCAGCTTAGTCAGTTTCTCTTCCAGCAATATCACTTGCAATAAACTGTTTGTCAATTTCACTTCGAGCTATGTTTGTGTTCTCCAACCTATTGGGAAAATTTCTCGGACACTCTCACACCAATTTTTGAGCCACGAGTCCACCGCTTTAATCTTGTTGACCCTGTGCTGATTAGCTTGTGGCTCAGGTAGTAATCCAGAGATTACCACCTTTTTGGTTCTGGTTTTTTAATTTAGCCCTTAGCTGCTATATTTCCTCAGCAGAACCTCATTCTCATTTCTACCTATATCACCTACACCTACGTGGAACATGATGACTGGCTCTTTTCCCTCCCATTCCAAGTTCCTTTGCAGCCCAGATGAGATATCCTGAACCCGGGCACTGGGCAGGCACCCAGCCTTTGCAACTCTCGATCCTGGCCACACAGGACCATGTCTATTCCCCTGATTACACTATCCCCAATTATAGCTACATTTCTCTCCCCAACTCGAATAGTTCCCTCTACCACAGTAATAAGGTTAGTTTGCTCATCTTTCCTGCAGCTCCCACTCTTATCCACATGGGGAGCAAGAATTTCAAACCTGTTAGACAAGCTCAAGGGATGAGGCTCCTTCAGCACTACTTCCTGGATCCCTCTACCTAATTCGCTTATTGTTACACCCTCCTATCCTTGATTGCTGACTGAATTTGTGATATTTAATCCAAGGGATATGACTGCCTCCTGAAACTCAGCATCCAGGTAACTCTCCCCCTTCCTGATGTGTTTAAAGCTCAGACTTCAGCTCATCAACTCTGAGCTGGAATTCCTCAAGCAACCAACACTTTCTACAGATGTGGTCGCTATGAATCACAATAAGATCCACCAGGGCCTGATCCTGAAGCTTACTGCCACCAATCCTCCTTTGTGTTTGCTTTGTCTTGGGCTGATGCAGTGATTATTGGGAGAGACTGCACCGATAAGTTAGGACATAAGATCTAATCAGCTTTAGTTATCACACTGTGATGATTTTGCATATGAATAAGACATAGATGATGCAGTACTGAGGATTTCAATGGCATTTCATTCCAGCATTTGTGGTCCACATTTGTATACTGCAACCAGAGGCAATTGATTTGAGGCTCAAGGTAAGCAATTCAGATGTACTGTAGCACAATTACCTCAGTGCATCATACTGCAAGGCGGCCCGAACAGCTGGAGACTGAGGTCTCAGGAGTGTAGAGGAGGGTGTTCAGTTGATGCAATTTATGTGGATTTCAGGAATGGTCCCACATGGAAGACTGATCAAGGTAAAAGCACGCAGGATCCACAGTAACTTGGTAAGATGAATCCAAAATTGGCTCAGTGGTCGGTGACAGAGTGTGGGAGGCCAGTGAGTGAGTGAGTGACTGGATGGTGGGTGAGTATATACATACGTACACGCACGGGGTAGTGGGGAGATGCTAAGTAAGTTTACAAATAACACAAAGTTTGGCAGGCTGGTTAATCATGAGGTTTACAGGAAAATGTAGATGGACTGGTCAGATGTGCAAATCAGTGGCAGATGGTATTTAACCTTGAAAAGTGTGAGGTGACGCACTTTGGAAGAAGAAACAAGTTTGGTCTATGAAAATACACACACAAGAAGTCTGAAACTATTCTGAATTCATTTCTGAATAACTCTTAAGTCATAATACTGGGTATGATCCTCTGATCCAATATGTTCACGGAATGCCAGTTGCAAAACTATGGACTGAAGTCTTGGATTTGCATCAAAGAGTTGAATATTAGGAAATCTGGGCCTTTAATTTCCCATGCCTTACTCTTTGTAAGTAATTCAGCCATCTGAGGGTTCCCAACTGGGGAATTAGCCCCAAACTGA
This sequence comes from Chiloscyllium plagiosum, assembly GCF_004010195.1. Classification (NCBI taxonomy): domain Eukaryota; kingdom Metazoa; phylum Chordata; class Chondrichthyes; order Orectolobiformes; family Hemiscylliidae; genus Chiloscyllium; species Chiloscyllium plagiosum. Next base: position 49,663,371 of record NC_057727.1, read on the forward strand.
CAGTTTGAAACATGAATCATTGTTATTTTCAAAAAAAAACAAATGCCAGAGGAAATACAAACCTAATCAAAATGAGAAAGGTACCTTTATTAGCATTTTTTTCCCCTCATATTGAATGTCAATGAAATGATAATTAAATAGTATGCTGCAATCCCAACTGTTACCAATCCAATGTGGTTGAAGCACATGATTTGCCTCCTTCAGGCACTGCTGACAATTTGGAAGTGCATATCCATAAATCAAAACAAATGAAACTGTTGGTGCAAAGTATGTATTGCGCAGGAGAATTATTTTGTAGGTTGTTGTGTGGCAGATAGATCAACTTCAAGATTAAAAATATCACATTTCAAAAAGTTTCCCATGGTAATTGCAGCTTTAAGAAAAGCTCACTCTGCGCGTGTTCTGACAAGACTGTCAAACCTAGCATGTTGTAGCCAGAGGAAGTAATTACAAAATTTTCAAGGTAATTTAAAAATATGCTCCTATTGCATATTATGTTTAACAACTAATGTAACAAAGCACACAGTAAACAATAAAATGGGAACAGTAAAATATTGTTTTCAGTATGCAATTTTGCAATTCAATTTCTTAATATGGAATAAATTGCCAAATAACACTGAAGCTAAAAGCAAGTGCAAGTTTAATGATTGACCATTGCTCCTTCACCGCTCATTGCAGTATGGGGCCCATTGTTTATCTTGGAGACTAAATTTAATTAATTTTATTAGTTTTAAGCTGTGTTTTTAACTTATTTATTGATATGTTCATCACTGGTTTGGCCAGCACTTATTGTCTATCTGTAATTCCCTTGAGAAGGTGGTGGTGAGCTGACGTTTTAAAACTGCTGCAGTCCATATAATATGGTACAACCACAGTCGTTTAGGGATAGAGTTACAGGATTTTGAACTAAAACAGTGAAGAAACAGCAATATTGTTGCAAGACAGGATGCTAAGCAGCTCGGAGGTAAACTTGCAGATGGTGGTGTATTCATGTATTTGCTGCCCTTCTCTTTCTCAGTCACAGGAGTGGTGGGAAGTGTTATCCATAGAGCCCGTGAGTTGTTGCATTGTATTTTGTTGATGTTACTCACTGAGGCCACTACATATCCTTGGTAGAGAGAGTGAATACTGAAGGGGTTAGATGAGGTGCTATTCAATGGTGGTGTCAAGTATCTTAAATGTTATATAAAATCCTAATGGTGTGGATGCAGGCCATTTGGCCCATTGAGTCCACGTTCACTCTCCGAAGAGCAGGCACTTATGTGAGCTGCACTTATCCAGTCAAGTCAAGAGGATCCCATCACACTCCCAATTTGTGGATGGTATGCAGGCTTTGAAGAATCCTGTGGTAAGCAACTCACCTCAGGATTTCCAGACGCTGACCTGATGTTGTAGACACAGCACTTATGTAGCTGGTCCCGGTCAATTTCGGGTCAAGGTACCCCCAGGATGTTATGAGGTGATTCAGCAGTAGTAATGCTATTCAATGTCAAGAACATAAGACTAGCTACCTGATGAAGGAGCACCACCCTGAAAGCTTGTACTTCCAAATAAATCTGTTGGACTATAATCTGGTTTTGTGTAATTTTTAACTTGGTCAACCCCAGTACAACACTGGCACTTCCACATCAAGAACATAAGAAACAGAAGCAGGGCTATGCCATGTAGACCCTCATGCCTTGCTTGCCATTCAACAAGGTCATGGCTGATCTGTCTCATGGCCTCAACCCCTCTTTCATACGAGCCCAAAAATAGCCATCAACTTGCTCATATTTCAAAAAAATGATCAACCTCCTCTTTAATTATTTTCAGTGCTCCAGCCTCCACAACTCCTTGCAGTGGAGAATCCCAAACATACAGAAATTCCTTTGCATCACAGTTGTAAATAAATGTCCCTCATTTGACAACTACATCCATACATTCAAGTCAAAACATCATCTTAACATTGACCCTAACAAGTTCTTTCAGAATTGTGTAGGTTTGAATAAGACCTCTCGTCATTCTTCACAATTTTAATAAAGAAAGGCCTATCTTGTTCAGCCATTCTTAACAAGCCAATCTCTTCATTTGAAAAATCAGGTGTCAGCAGGGAGATGGTTAGATTTACTCTTGTTGGAAATGGTCATTGACTGGCACTTGAATGGTATGAACTTGCCACTTCTCAACCCATGCTTGAATGTTAACTGGGCCTGGCTGCATCTAGACAAGGACTGCTTTAGTGTCAGAGGAGATCCATTCATTGACGCTGACTCCTTCAAATTCCTACTCACCAAAGACCCCCCTGAAATGTTGCTTGCATTAAAAACTGAACCATAGTGAATATTGATACTGGTTTGTGGAACCCAGACTTCTGTGAGGGGACAGATTTAAATTTGAATTAAATTACAATCATAAATAAAGTGGACTCAATGTCAAATAAATGTCTGGCTGTGTGTGCATGTCTGACAAATAGATATACATGCATAAATATACACTGGTGCTTGCATACACACTGTCCAGGAGAAGTCAGTGTACAGCTAGCAGCAAAGATAAGGCTGGCTAATTCATGCCCTTTTCATTATAACAGATGAGGCACAGTCCACATCAGCAAACATCTAGCCATCCAATACAACCTGACTTTCCCAACTCTTCATTCCTGGTCTGTGCGTAGAAAACAAGAACAATGTTTCTAAGCTCTTCTCGCTCCACTTTTCCTCCAATGTAGGCTTTTTGTGTTTCTTGTCTCTTGTTCTCTTTCTGATCCACTACTTGCAGCAATACATTTAAAGCCTTGCAACATTCCTTAAACTCTTCTGCCTCTCTACCTCCCTTAGCTCCTTATTATTCCTCCTTAAAATATACCTCTTTACCAACATTTTAATAACCCATTTGAAGATGTCTGTGGCCCTTCATATCCTTATTGTTTCGTTTGTATTGAAATGACACAATATTCATACAGTGTATTGCTACAATTTCAGTTTACTGTCTTTTGTCTTCTGAGCTGCATTGTCCTTCATTGAGAGTTCCACATAATTTACTGAGGATTGATAAAAAGTTACCTTTATGCATTTCCATTACAATCTCCTGTAAGGAAATTTTGACACTGTGAGCACAAGGTAGATGCACAATGATTTGTTTATTAGATCATCCCAACACTCAGTCCCTTCTATTGAATCATCTCCCTTTATTCAGAGCTGCAGAAGCATCAAAATCTCATTCCAATCTCAGCTCAACAAACCTCCAGTTGTGCCAGTTGTCAGCACAAAATATGTTTTCTACTCTTCACAGAGTATTTTATCTAATTTAAAAGTCAAAAAATTGCTCTGGGGTTACTCTGACTGATGGACAGGGATTTCTATATTTCACACTCTCTCATGACATACACATCTTAAGTTGTTATTGTTTTAAAAAAAAGTACCCAACCAGTCCATGCTTACAAAAGTCACAGCACTCTCTTTAACATTAGATTAATACCGCAATTGGTCAATATTTACGACAACCCTGAGTGTGAGAAGAATCATGCAGATATCCAATTGAAGCTTACAGTGTACTTGCACAGACTGGATACATGAACACACAGCAACCTAAAACATATTCTACCCACACCCCAACATTTCAACTCAATAAAGTAAGTGTCAGCCATTCACTGGTTCATTTCTCAGGGCAATGTTTTGACCTGGTTTTAAGTTTAAACAAATCCGAGCAGATACCTGCCAATCATTATTAATTGGCTTGTCATCCATGGTAACGCCTTTCGTAATTACAGTCCACTTGCTAACCAATGAGCACTCTCCCCTGGGAGAGTGTAAAGATTGGTTGTCCCTTAAATTGATATTCTGGTGAGTTGTCCTAATGAGTGCATTATGAAAAGCTTCAACAAGATTTTTTTTAGCAATAATAAAGTTCTGTATGTTCAAATGAATATTAATTCATTGTTTTCATACTTGCATCACAAGGTAACACCTAATTTATCTAAATATTCATCTTATGTCGACATTCTGTATTAGCAAACATCTCATCCTCTTTCTGTCAAATTACAATTCCAACTACTCTTTTTACTGTCATGATTTGTTAAAGAAATCATATTTTCTCCATGCACTTGTGGAAGTGTCTCTTCATTACTGTCAATGTGAAAACAACTGCAGAATTCATGGCCACTATATATTCCTTTACTATTTACCACATTTCTCTAAAAATAGTTCTATGTTTTATTATTTTTAAACAAATTCATTGCAGCATAATAGAAAAATAACATATTTCATGACTGTTAAATAAATTAGGAGAAAATACTGTGATTTCTTTGGGATCCCATCATCCTGGTTGGAACAGCACAAGTATCTATTCAAGAATAATCTCAAATTTTTATTTTAACTTGCAAGTGCATTGACTGTGCAATGATAGATACAAGTTTATGTTTAGATTACATTTGCAATAATTTACACATATTTTGTAAAGTTATTGTACGTTTTGTGTCCAGATTTCTTATGGAAATCAATACATTGGAATTGCTAGCATAGGACAATGGCAATTCCATTGAAGCACTGAAATAATTTTGTCTTCATTCTTTCTTACATTTTAACAAAAAAAACCCATAAAAACAGATCAACCAGCTGTCTGATTGCATCAATGAGATAAATACTGCCTTCAGCTTGGACAAAGTGACAGTTTTGATTCTTGATCTGTACTGATTGAGGCCATATGGGTGTTCCAGTTAGTCTTTAATGCATCCAGGGCATAGAAATGAAATTCAGCTAGGAGCTCCCCTCTTATTTGCTAACCAATGATTCTGCTACAATGAGTGCATCCAGCCGATAAATGAAGACAAAAATTCAAGTTTTGTGGTTACATCTCTCAGAAGGAAAAAAGGTGGATGACAATATTTTTGGGGAATGGTTAAATTTGTGTTAATATGTGAACAAGGTTAGGAGAAACCACATAGCCAGCCAGTCTGAGGCTTTGGGCTTCATTTCAATGCCGTGGGTGCCAAATGGAGCCATTGCAGTATGCTGATGGTAGGAACCGTCAGCACTGGAGGAACAGAAGAGGTAATTCTGAAGAATACTGGAAACAATCTTGGTGTGGAGCACACATGGATGAGTCTATTCAAAACATAAAATGCCAGAAGAAGGTCTGAAGGATCACACAAATACCAAGTGGTGCTCAAATAAGAATGAGCAGAAATCTATTCTGAGAACTTTTCCTAACAATATCACCAATCAAGATTTAACTCCAGAAGTAAATAACCAGAAATTGCTTCCACTAAAGCTTGCAATGAGCAATTTGGCTTGCTTTAAAGGCACACACATACACAATTCAGTCTCATTAAAAACTGAAAGAAGAATTGAATGATTGCAAGTGTAAGATAACATCCAAGTTTCAAATGGTCAGTAGTAGGAGGCTAAAATTTACTTTGTTTCATTTTATATTTTGACTCTCAAAAATAGTGAACTCTGGTTACAAGTAATTGCCAGCCACTTATATATATATATATATATATATATATTCATATTTGAACTTGAATGTTGAATATTCTATGTAACAAATAGTTACATATCAGATGCTTTTTCATTTTTGTCTCACTTGAAGAACAAAACTCAAATCTGGTACAATCTCAAATGCAGCATATCTATTTTACAACATCATTTGCCATGTGGCAAATTGACAACATCAAGAAATAAATGATGTGGTCTATGGTGAGAAATTGAGAGACTAGTCCAGGGAGGACCTTCTCAACCTTGGGAGTGACCAGTTGTATTTTTCATAATTCTGGGGTGTTCAGATGAGATTGTCACTCAGGATTGGCAAACTGCCAATTAACAGGGATTATGTCTTGTCGTCAGCCTCATCATCGTCTTAAGATCTCACCTTATTATAAGCAACTTCCTATCCTACCGGCCATTGCGAGGGAATTAGAAGTCAAGAATTGCTGACAAAAAAGTCTGAACAGGCACTTGCTGACCCTAGCTTGACACTTCTACCGCTAAACCTCCATCTTGGAAACAAGGCATGATCCACGCACCGATGTTCATGGACCTTGGCATCAGAGACTTGCCAGTCTCTCTCAATCATCATGGCACATCTCCGATCCTCTTGAGCCACCCTATTTCATGGCCATGTTGCACGCTGGGCAACATTGCTACATCACGTTGCAAAGCTGCTGCAAGACCCCTTTCTGCACAGTTTCACATATTGGACCAGGCTCTATCTCAGGCTGCTCACTTGCTGCCTTACCACACACCAACCGTCTGGGCTATTTCTGGCTGATTGAGAGTTGTTTCCTCCTGGAATGGGAGACAGGAAGGTCTTAAGGGAGATGAAATTGGGTTGCAAACTGTTAGTCCTGGTGGAGGTGGGGTATTGATGTTGAAGTGTCCTAAGTGAGTGAGTGAGAGAGTGAGTGAATGAGCTGTGACGATGCCATCTGTGCAGGATTAGCAGCATGAGAGTTTGATGGGGATGAGTGTGAAAATATTGTGTGCAATAGAATGATAAAGCATGACCCTTGGTAGGAAGTAGCTATAGGAGCAGACAAGTGTGATACAGCAGAGAGAAGTTGGTGACATTTATTCTGTTGGAGCAGAGAAGATCAATGATACTCTCCCTGCACTGATGGACATTCCTCCCATTAGTTGACCCTTCACTGACTAAGGTGGCAACATTAGACATTGGCAGGGTCTGCTGTCAAGAACCAGGCTTCCAGTCCCGGGGGAGGACTGTGTCCCTCCTTTATATTACCTGCTCACTAGGATCTACAGCTGCTTGTCTGAAAAGTGTAACACCAAATTCAACTTATCTGACATGTCCAGGACAGACCAAGTGATTGTCCAGATGGGCAACAGCCTTTTAAAGATGGTACTGGCACCAGGGATGCCAGTCCATTCATGGCAGTTGAGAATTCTTCCAGTTATGCAAAGTCAGGCTACCAATGGATAAGAGGAGTCCCTTTGGGAATGGGGAGATACTTGAAGAAGTGAGTTGAAAATAAAAGATGGCAAAAACCCACTACACCTCGCAGACAGAAACCCTCCATGATATTCGGAGATTCAGCCCAGTATGTCACTGATAGGACTAAGATCATTTTAGGGAATAAAATAGGGAAAGCAATAAGGTAGGAGCATTGCTATCTGGCTTTGCACTGATCAAAACCCTGCTTTCTTGGAATGACATTAACTATCAATTCAAACTACTGTGTGTATGACATTATAGTCATTACAAAAGAGAACATGACTGATACAATCATAATCTACATACAAATGTGATCAAGTAGAACTTTTACTTTCTCCCTCAAAATGTTCTGAAGGTGCAAACATTGCACATTTGAGTGATTTCGAAGGAGAGGAATGGCATGAGAGCTTGGGCAGTGATGTCTTTTCTTGATGGATTGGCTGTGAATTTGACAAGACTTCGACTGGACATTGACCACCCAGGGTACAGTCCTGATGGTAAATCATCATGAATGAAAAGCACGTGAGGAGTTTAAAACTGTGTGTGTTCATGTTACAATAATAAACATGGTATTGGGCATTGGCTTGTTATATTCCCTCGAAAGGAAAAGACAAGGTAAACAAATTTAGACCTCACTGATTGATAACAGAGGCATGAATTATAAAAAAGAAACGTTTACAATAAATGTCAGGTGGAAGATATACTTGACAATCAGGGTGTAGACAGAAGGTTGACAGGAACAATGAAAACATGTAAAGAAGAGAAGCCAAGAGGGAGTATGAAAAGAAATAAGCAGATAACAAAGTGAAGTCAAAAAAATCGAAGATGGATATATAAATGGTAAATGTGTGGGAAAAGAATGAGTGGGGCTGATTTATAGACCAAAGGGAATTTAAACATGGAGGAAGAGAACTTGGCTGAACTATTAAATCATTCCTTGATGTCTGGCTTTCCCAAAGATGCTGCTGTCATGGAAAAAGAGGGCGAAACTCAATCATAAAAACTCAAAATTGAAAAAGAGGGGTCATTGGATAGACTGTTTGAAATTAAAAGATATTATGACTGGATATAAAGGAAATGAGATTTTAAACTGAAGAGACACTGACAATAGCTTTTCTTTGCTCTTTGTTACAACAGTGAGGAGAAGGCCTGAATACAAGTCACTTGTGGTTGGTGTAGAGTCTTGGCAACAGTTGTTCTTGCTATGCTCATCTCGGAGCTTTCCACTTGTCTGTGATGAAGGGTGAACCACAAATAAGAATAAGCTATTGTCTGAAAATACAATCGCAGTTTCTTACATCTTAGTAACTAGAAACAGGTTACATTAATTCTTAAACATATTAACGAGTTCTAACAAGAGCTGGTTAAAACATGCATCTCCATGAGAAGAGAGTGTCTGCCCAAACTGCTCTGAACTGTCTCCAATTGCCCAGTGCTCCACCCAGTGGCTATGTTATTCTTTGGTGTTAATGGAGCTGTAGATTAGATTCCCTACAGTGTGGAAACAGGCCCCTCGGCCCAACAAATCCACACTGACCCTCCGAAGAGTAACCCACCCAGACCCATTTCCCTCTGACTAATGCACCTAACACTATGGGCAATTTAGAATGGCCATTTCACCTGACTTGCACATCTTTGGACTGTGGGAAGAAACCAGAGCACCCAGATGAAACCCACACAGACACAGGGAGAATGTGCAAAATCCACACAGACAGTCACCCAAGGCTGGAATTGAACCTGGGACCCTGGCGCTGTGAGGCAGCAGTGCTAACCACTGAGCCACCATACTGCCATCGCAGAATCACTCTTACCTTGTACAACACTTCCCCCCAACCCCAACCCCACCTCAATATCGTCCCCCTTGATAATCGCATTATAAAACAGTCTCAATAACTGTTATATTTAGCACTCCTCCTTCTTACCCTAAGTCTCTGCTTGATTTATGAAGTCAGATCTGGGAGGGTGTTTCAGACTTGGAAAAACAGTGACTCATTGGGTGGAGGATTGTTGTCAGAGATATTGATCATTTTTTCATTTTTCCTCTTTTCCTATGGCTGAGAAGTTGGTTGACCACTAATGCTATCATTGGTGGTGGTCCATTACCTTATCCAGAGGGCTTTTGACTTTACTGAAGTCCTTCTTGGAAAACAACAGAAACAACAAAAAGTAGTTTCAGCTCCAGTACCATGTACTGGTTATGTGATCAGTCTCTCTCATGAGGTTAGATATGGTGTATATCGTCTGTCATACTTTGTGTTTTTTGGCTGGAGCAGTAGATCTATTTTGCAACAATATCATCAGTTATATAGTTTGTTGCTGCATCACCAAGCAGAAGAGACTGCTGGGCTGTCAGTATTGGTTAAACTTTCACCAGTGATCTCTGGTGGACTGCATTGCTTAATTTTAACAGTTTAACTGAACTTTTATGTTGCTGTCTCAAGGTTTGCTGATATTTATCCTCTGAGGATTCTTGAGTGTTAGAAGAAGACATTCCTAATAGCCCAGTAAAATCAGCAGCTTCTTCCCTGCTGATAGTGTGAAATAAATCTTGGACTTCAATTTTATAAATTTCCAATTGAAACTACTGTTTCGGTTCAGCTGTTCGTCTTGGAAGACTGATAAGTCTTGTTGTGTTTTGTTAGGTTGCTTGATGGCAGTTTTATTAAGAATGGTTGGACTACACCAACAAATTGCATGACATTAATGGCAAAACAGGCATCCTCACTCTGAAGTGATCTTTGTTACTTTTGACACATTTCCTCAAATATATTTTAGGCTGAAGGGTCCTTTCATCTGTACCATGTAGATTTGTCATTGTAACTTTGTGTATGATACCAAGGTATACAATTCGATAATACAATTAATCACGTCCTGTACCAAACTTAAACTGAGTAAGGTGTCCATTGATATAAATAAGTACAGCGATAGCTGGTTGGGATGGATCTCCTAATTCCTGTAGGAATGTCTTCAGTATTTGCTCCAATGGAAATATATCTTCAAATGCAGGTATCTTTTCCAGAGGTCAGTAATTTAGTGTGGAGAACTTCCTATGTGTACAGTATACCCACTAGTATTTCTGTCGTTCTGGAACTGTTTCTGAACATTGCACATCCTTTGGATGTGACACTTTCCTCAGAGTTGGACACCCTGCCTGTCTGAGTTATTTTTGTTTTTAAAACAACACTGACACTTGCATATGATATTTTACCATTTTTTTGCACTGGCTTTTCATGTGTCTTTTCAGAACATGAAGTTAATAGGTTCTGTTGCTCTTCTGCGGTAAAGTTGTTCTTTTCATCTCAAGTGTGGTTTGGGATTTTTCCTGGTCTTTGCTTCCAAGTTGGATAACGTTTTTGAAAGTTAAATCTTCCTTGGACTATAAAAGATCAGATTTTTTAAAAAAACTTATAAATTCTGCTTGCAAAGGTTTATAGTCACAGTTGACAACTAATTTGGGAGGGGTATTTAATGAAAATGCCCACAGATTCCTTTGCAGATTGAACACTCAATTAAATCTTGCCTATCTGAGATTTCTATTTGTTCTTTTGTTCAAGCAATTGTTGGAAATTTTTATAAGTGTCCATATCTTCTTTTAATTTCTGTGATTTATAACATTGACTGTAGAATTGACTGAATACAGCAATAAGCTAACTTGTTCTACTTCCAAGTTGGTATTCAATTTTGAAACAAGTCAGTGTCTTAAGAGCTGCATTATCCATGAATTCCAGTTGTCTTCTGTTAAGACCATCTCTGATCTTTCATCTGCTCATAAGTATTATCTCTTTTTCAATACATTGATTCAACTTGTTTTTGTGTGTGTTTCAAATCCTTAAACATGCAACATTGATATATATATATATATATATATAAATATTTATACAATATTCTATAAGCTGGTATTCAGGGACAGTTTTATACCCTGCAGCTTTTTTCTTTATTTGTCAGTCTCTGTCAATTCTGCATCAATGTGAATTGTATCAATTTCTTTTAATAAAGCTTTAACTTGCACTTGCAGCAGTATCAAGATGGTAGTGTCAACACAGTAGGAAGTGTTTGGGCTCATTGGAGTCAATCCGCTCCAGGTTGGTGGCATCCTTTTTCTCTGTATACTTTGTCTTTTTTCCCCCTTTTCCTTCTTCATCGTTGAGGCTGGAGTGGTGTTGGCAGGGTGATGGCTGCAGCGTCAGCATGGATTAGGACTCCTGATGGTGGTGCTAGGCTCAGAGCTTGGGCTCTTGGCAGCACTAGGCCCACAGCCTGCTCTCTTGATGGCAGCAGAGTCCGGAATGGGACTCCTGGTGATGGTTGGCCCAGAGCCTGCTCTCATGACGCAGCAGTGCCCAGAGTGGGGACTCCTGGTAATGGTTGGCGCAGAGCCTGCTCTCTTGACGCAGCAGTGCCCAGAGTGGGGACTCCTGGTGGTGTTAGGCTTGGAGCCTAAAATCAAGGGTGTCGGATGGCAGCAGGGCCAGAGTCTCCTGAGGCATCAGCATCATTGTTGCTGTTTCTGCAGCAGGAATCCTTGAGGACCAGAACACCTTCCAGAGACATTGCAGAAACCCCGGAACCATGCTTGAGGGCCCGATTTGAACAAAAGATGAACTCTTAAAGGAGTTTCTTTTCATAGTGAGAAAGTACTTCTCACTGTATCGTCAAGATATGTGTGACATCAAAATCAGTTATTCATGATGGCTCTGGAACACTTTTACTTGTATCTTGTATTTTTAAAATAGTGGAAAGTCTTAAATTTCTGTGCTGTGGCAGTATTCTTCTGATAAAGCTTTTATTATTGGCATGTGTTATAAAACTGTTCACTTCTGTTATATTTTTGCTCTGTGATCTTGGTATAAATCTTCCCACCTTTTGGAACCTAAATAGAGGACTCCTTTTTCTTGGTTCTTCTGAAGTTTCCTGCCTGACTTAACAAAATAGAAGGTATTTGCCTTTTTCTCTTCTTGTTGGCACAATTTGTAGCTTTCTCCCTTTCTGCACTCTCTCCACAAATAAAATATTCTGACGTTTTAATAAAATTCCTGTTACCTCTGAAATCCATACTCACCTTAAAATCATGAGCTTTTCCAGCAATTTCTGTTATGGTTTCTGATTTCCGGCATCCACTTTACTTTCATTTTTTAATGTAACTAGTGTATAGTTCTTTGACTGTGATCTTTCCAATCTGCTCAAGCTTAACACAATACATTTCGGTATATTCAGTCCATCTAGTATTTTCCAGCAGAGTTGAAACTGGCACTTTCACCCTGTCCTTGTTTATCCTTCAAGGGAGAAGTACAAAGTGGTTTGTTGTTGAAATGCATTTCCAATATTTGATATAAAATTATGGCTCTGTTTTAAATGTTTTCTGTTCGATCTTATTATAGTCTCTTGTCACTGCAGTATTTCTCCTCTTAATGTTAAGTACTCTTCCTTTCATTTCCCCATCATTCTCTGGGTTCTTGCACCATTCGAGTATGTTCTCTAACACTTGCCCAATGGAAAACAATTTTGTTTTAAATTTATTTGACACATTTGGATGTTACATTCCATCAGTCATAGAGACATACAGCATAGAAACAGACCCTTCAGTCTAACCTGTTCATGCCAATCAGTTAGCCGTATCTAGTCCCATTTGCCAGCACTTGGCCCATATCCCTCTGAACCCTTCCTATTTATATACCCATCCAGGTACCTTTTAAATGTTGTAATTATACTACCCTCCACCACTTCTCCTGGCAGTTCATTCCATACATCCTCACATAAGTTGTTTAACACCTGCAGTTATTGTCCCTTTAGCAATCCTCTTGAAACACCAGATCAACAACAAACCACTTTGTACTTCTCCCTTGAAGGATAAACAAGGACAGGGTGAAAGTGCCAGTTTCAACTCTGCTGGAAAATACTAGATGGACTGAATATACCGAAATGTATTGTGTTAAGCTTGAGCAGATTGGAAAGATCACAGTCAAAGAACTATACACTAGTTACATTAAAAAATGAAAGTAAAGTGGATGCCGGAAATCAGAAACCATAACAGAAATTGCTGGAAAAGCTCAGCAGGACTGGCAGCATCAGTGAAGAGAAAGCAGGTCCAGTGAACCTTCTTCAGGATTAATGGTAGCTTGGAAAGTGTTGTTTTTTATGCATAAAATAGGGTAGCAGAGGGGGTAGGATGTAAACGGTAGGTGGAGATAGAGCCCGAAGAGAAAGGAAAACAGTTGGACAGACAAAGGAGTTGATAGTGGTCAGCCTCGGAGGATGAATAGCTTCTAATGAGGATTATTAGAGACTTACCATGGGTTGTGTGTAATTGCAGACCATGTGGTAACAAAGCCTGGTACGTTGGTGCAGGGGAAAGAATGGGAAGGTGTAAAAGCCCTGAAATTATGGAACTCAATATTGAATCCAGAAGGCTGCCAAGTTCCCAACCGGAAAATGAGGTGCTGCTCTTCTAGCTTGCACTGAGCTTCGCTGGAGCACTTCAGCAAGCCTGAGACAGTTCCAAGGAAGGGTCATCAAACCCACAACATTACCTCCGATTTCTCTTCACAGATATTGCCAGATCTGTTGAGTTTTTCCAGCAATTTCTTGTTTTTGTTTCTGAGGCAGAGATATTGGCCAGGGAGCAGGGTGGTGTGTTGAAGCGGCAGGCAATGAGAAGCTTCGGGTCTTTTATGTGGAAAGCATGTAGATGTTCTGCAAAGCAGTCATTTCCACTCATTTCCCTAATGGAGAGGAGACAACACTGAGCAGCGAATGTATTAGACTAGTTTGCATTAAGTGCAGGTAAACTGATGCTTCACGTGTAGGAGATGTTCGGTCCCTTGGATACTGAGGAGGGAGGAGGTAAATAGGCAGGTGTTACACCTTCTGTGGTTGCAGGGGAAGGTGCAATGGGAAATTGTGGGGGAGAGGGTTGGGGGGGGTTGGGGGTGGGTGTTGGATGAGTGATGGGAGTGAAGGAGGAATGGGCCATGGTGTGCAGGAATGAACAGTCCTGCGGAAGGCTATCAAGAGTGGGGAAAGGAATGTGTGTCTGGTGGTGAAATCCCACTAGAGGTGGCAGAAATGATGGCTAATGATCCTCTTTATATGGATGCTGGGGGGATCCGAGGGGGACCCTATCATTGTTGTGGGATGGAAAGGGGGTGCTGAGGGCTGAAGTGCAGGAGAAGGGTTGTACCCTTCAATTATGGTGTTTGGAAACCTCGCATTAGGAAGAAGGTGGACATTTCGGAGGCTCCCTTGTAGAAATTAGCATCATCAGAACAGATGCGATAGAATCAAAGGATCTGGGAGAATGGCATAGAGTCTTTCCAGGAAGCAAGGTGTGAGGACGTATCAGTAACTGTGGGAGTCAGTGGGTTTATAGCAGATATTGGTCATCAACTTATCCCCAGAAATGGAAACAGGGAAGTTGAGGAAGAGAAGAGAGGAGTCAGAGTTTGACCAGCTGAGGCTGAGGCCTATACAGTCCCCTTTGTCCTCAAAAGTGGGGATAGCAGAGTCTTTAAATATCTGTAAGGCAGAGGTAGATATATTCTTGATATGCATTGGTATAAAATATCAGGGAGGTGAAAATGTGTTATGCAGATTCGATCAAGGTTTAGAAGGGTATTTGGAAAGGAACAATGTAACAAGTTAAAGAGAGAAGGCTGCATCACGGCACTCAGTGAGATGCTTATTTGCAGAGCTAGCACAGATATAATCGGCTAAATGGTGTCCTTTTGTGCTCAAGTGATTCTGAGTACACAGGTGTACAGATTGTACTGAACTTGCAGATTAGTTCTGAATAATATTAAATTGTGAAGTGTCACAAAAAGGAATGCAAAATTTCACTCTCTTCGTCTTGGTAAATAACCCATTCAGGAGATTTGGTTAGATTCATGACGACCTGTCTTACTTTGCCCGACACTAATGCAATAGTGATCCCTAAGCTCTATATGAGCAAAAGTTTCTCTCTAATGGAGATAGTCATCATTTACAAAGGAGTCTAGGCTCTAATTGCATACAGTTTCAGAAATGCATGGGTATTCCCCTAGTGTCTGATCAATCTATTTCTTTTACATATGCGAAAGATCAAGTAGGAATCCATTTCCATTTCATTGTGGTCTTTGGAATGCTGCAGGGCAAGAGTAAAAGCTACATTTGTTGTCATAATAAATCTGCAGCAACCTAATTAATTTAAGACACTGTGAAATGCATGGGTCTTTAAATTGAATATTTTCCATTCTACATTAAAAGAACCAATGATTCTCAGAACAGGGCCAGCATATCAATATGAGAAAGGGTAGAATTACTAATTAGCTTCTTTTATTGAGTGTTCCTGGGATCTGGACTTCACAGGCAGAGTATTTCTGATGATCTATAAGGCTCTAGTCAATCCACATTTGGAGTGTTGTGCGCAGTTTTGGGCCCCACATCTCAGGAAGGATGTACTAGACTTGGAGCGTGTTCAGAGGAGGTTCACAAGAATAGTCGCAGGAATGAAAAGCTTAAAATATGAAGTATGTTTGAGAACTCTGGATCTATACTCAATGAAGTTTAGAAGGATGAGGGAGGATCAAATTGAAACATCCAGAATACTGAATGGTTTGGACAGAGTGGATGCTAGGAAGATGTTTCCATTCGTAGGAGAGACTAGCATCCGATGTCACAGCCTTAGAGTAAAGGGAAAACCGTTTACAACAGAGATGAAGAGAAACTTCTTCAGCCTGAGAGTGATGAATCTATGGAATTCATTGCCACGGAAGGCTGTGGAGGCCAGGTCACTGAGTATATTTAAGACTAAGATAGATAGGTTCTTCAGTATCAAGGCGATCAAGGATTACAGGGAGAAAGCGGGAGAATGAGATTGAGAAACTTATCAGCCATGATTGAATGGCAGAACAGACTCAATGGGCTGAATAGCCTAATTTCTACTCTTATGACTATCTTCCCTGGCTGTACATTACCAATTTTCCTCCTTCATCTCTTTTAAACCTTTTACCTCTCCCCTTAAACTATGCTCCTGCATATTTGACATTCCCACTCTGGCAAAAAGACTCCAACTGTCCATGCCTCTGCCAATGTTATATACTTCTATCAGGTTGCGTCTGATACTCGCAAAATCAATCCAAGTTTGTCAAACCTTACAACTAATGCACTCCAATCCAAGCATCATCCTGGTAAACCTCTTTTGCACTCTCTTTTTAAAGTGTCCAAAATTCTTCGTATTGTATGGGACCCAGAACTGCAAACAATACTTCGCATGTGGCCTCAATGAAGTCATATACAGCTGCAATGACTTCACAACTTGTATACTCAATGACTCAACTGATGAAGGCAAGCTTGGCGTTTGCATCTTTTACTCCCTTCTCCACTTGTGTTGCCACTTTCCAGGATGTATGGACTTGAACCCAAAATCTCAATGCTCCTAAAGGTCCTGTAATTTCTATACACTTTGCTGTTGCAAATGACCTCCCAAAATGTGTCACCTCACACTCCAACATATCTCCCAAGACTCAAATGTGACTCACAGATCTATTGTGATACATAGATGTTCATACATAACAAGAAGTGATTGGATTTGAAAAGTAATTAATTTGCTGTGAAGCACTTTGGAGTGTTCTGAGTACATGATAAGGCATTATGTAAGTGCAAAATCATTCCTTTCTAAATTTACACAGTTAAATTAGTAATTGGTCTGAGAAATAGCTATAAAAAGCTTCACAACCAGCTTTCAGTCCTCGTAAATGAAGAGGTTTAGATTGAATTCGATGTCTTGTCAGTGGATGACCTTTTCTGGCTGTTGTGCAAATGCTGTAAAAGACATGCCAGGCATTATAATTGCTAGTCTGTTCTGGTGGAAAATTTTGGCAATTACATTATTTAAGATATATCATGAAAATTGGCATAATATTGTCGATGGGTCCAGAAGAATAGTGATTTGCAGCAATCTCTCAAAATTCCTTGTGAGCACGTTCTAATTTATTAGCTTTGCTACATTTAACCTGCAGAACCAAAATACCTGATCTATAGTATGTGAAGTCGACAGAACATTGACTCATCATTTCATCAATTTTGTAAGATGATCTGAGATTTTAAAAATATTTTAATCAACCTGGTCAGATGTGCTATGCATAAGGTGGAATTGAACCAGAGCCTTCTGGCCAAAGATAGAAATACAAGCATGATGCCCACATGCATCAGAAAAGCCTAGGCTCAATGCTTCGAATCTGTAGATCAGGGTAATGATAGGGCTCAACACAGGCTCTATTGTAGTGGGTCAATTATGCCCATTGGTCCAAGTCTTCTAATCAAAGGTTTGACTGAAAACTGCCCAATTATCTTTGGTGGAACCTTTCAGAGTTGATCAACTGTGGCGCTGGAAAAAGCACAGAAGTCAGGCAGCATTTGAGGAGCAAAAGAGTCAATCCTGAAGAAGGGTTATGCCCAAAATGTTGACTCTCCAGTTTCTCAGATGCCGCCTGACTTCTGACCTTTTACTAGCGCCACACTTTATTAATTCTGACTCACCAGCATCTGCATTCCTCATGATTTCCTGGTATCTCTCAGGCCTACGTCTGTGTCTGGAGCCTTCCCAGCCAAAGTAGTTCAGACTTATGCCAGAATCATTGGATTCTGGAGAGGATTAGTGCTGAAACCACACTGTTCTTTTTCAGCAGTAGGTGCTGCTGAGAGAAGGTGACTGTTTGTGTGAGGCGATAGACTGGCAGGTGGGTGGGGGAGCAGAAGGCATGTGCACAGGGAGGTTGGGGTCAAATGCCAGCAGTGGGATGTTATGCAGGTGATGGATAGAGGTGCCAGATGAGGTCAGGTACCATTTGAATGAGAAGCAAAGGTGTTGGGTAGCTGAGGGACAAGTGTGACAGCTAAGTGAGTGAGTGAGGTCTCAGGTCAAGGGAGGCATTGGGAACTGCCAATGCTGAGGGTGGAGGTGAAGGGAGTGGGAGTTGGATTGCCAGACAGATCTGAGAAGATTTGGCAAGAAAGCTGGGTCCAGGCAGGGTAGAGTCAGCAAATTGTTAAGAGGTAAAGTCCTGGAGGTGTAGGGTAGGTTAGGACCAGGGGATCAGGGGCTGGGTGTGGCTTCCTGTCAGATCAGAGACATTTGGGTGCAGATGCGGGGAGGGTGGGAGGGCTCGAGTTAAGCTTGTTGGAGGATCAGAGGCACAGCAATCACTGCTTTGAGGATGGAGTGTGTCAGATCTGGGGATGTCAAGTCCAAGAGGTCAAGTCCAAGAGGTCTGCAGGGAATTAAGTGTTGGCTCAGGGCATAGGGAATCAGGGATCTCACCAGTTTGGGAAGGGATGGGAGAGGTCAGGCCCAGGGACAATGTCAAGTTTTAATAAAGGGGGTGGGATAAGGAGAATGGGGTTCATGGGGTATGTTGTGGGTCAGGGGTGATGTTTTTGAATTCGAATCATGTGATGGGTTGGGTGGGATTTTAGCCCTTGGGTTATCAGTGGCCTGATCGGAGGATGGATTTTTAGACTGGGGAAGAGGAATAGGGAGGTCAGGTGCCTCCTGGGAGTTAGGTGCTCAATGTTGAGTTGGGAGAGCAGGTTTAAAGTTAGTCAGGAATTAGTGCATGTTTTCATGTATCTAACTGTGCCTGGCTAATATTTAGAGAAGCAATTCAGAATCATCCAAATAATCCCAATCAGAATTGCAAAGGATTTCAGAGGAATCATCCTGAGCTTCAATTTAACAGGCACAAAGTCAGTATCAGGATTATCCTGATGTACAACTGCTGGCTACGCTGCAATAGTGATTATCTTCTGAGAGGAAGATCTGGGGCAATCTGAGTTGAGAGCGACTGCCTTTGACATTGAGACTGTATTTGAGCCAGTGTGATATCAAGAGAACCAGCCAAAACAGGAGCCAATGGAAATCAGGGGGAAAAATGTCCAGTGGTCAGAGTTATATCTGGCACAAAGGAAGACTACTGCAGTTGTTGCAGGTCAGTCATCTTAGCTTCAAGATATCTCTGCAGTCCCATGTTCAAATGCTACCAGACCTGGACAATATCCACACTTGGGCTGATGACTGACCAGGAACATTGGTATTACAGAATTGCCTGGTAATGATTACAAGGGAGGATCTAATCATTGCCCCGTGGGGTTCAATGGTATTACTATCCATGAATTCCCTACTATCAACATCCTGAGAGTTACCATTGACCAGTAAATTAACTGGATTTGCCATATCAATACCATGGTGATAAGAGCAGGCCAGAGGCTCAGAATACTGCAGTGAATACCACCTCCTGATTCCCAGTGCCTGTCCACCACCTACAAGGCACAAGTCAGGAGTGTGACAGAATACTCTCCACTTGTCTGGATAAGGGCAGCTGCAACAACACATGAAGCTTGACAACATGCAAGACAAGATAAGACGCCCTGCCAAAATAGCACAAATACTTACTCCCTCCAACACTAATGGAACAGCAGTTTATACCACCTGCAAGTTGTACTGCAGAAATTCACCAAGACAGATCAATTCACTACTGAAACAGCACCTCCTATTCTAACAAATATTACTAGCTCAAAAGGCCAAAGGCAGCAGATACATGGGAACACCAGCACCTGCAAGTTCAAGTCTAAGGTACTCATAATTCTGACCTTGAAATATATTACTATTTCATGAATGTCATTGGATCAAAATTCTGGAACTCCCTCTCTAACAGCATAGTGCGTGACTTACACCAAATGGACCATAGCAGTACAAAAAGGTAGGTCACTACACCTTCGCAAAGACAAGTAGGGATGGGCAATTAATGCTGGTCCAGCCAGCAACACACACATCCCTTTAAAAACTAAATGTATCACTTAACTCAATAATCCACTGGTTCACTGCTCTTAAGATTTCTCAACTGCAAGTGATTACAATGTGGAAGTTCATGTGTTCTCATACGGATGTTGCAGTAGTTACAACCAGACATACTCTGATTATTGAGGACCCACAATCTGGGGAATGATGCATTGATGATAACTTCATCAAGAACTATAAATGCATTGAACAAGACAAGAAGCAGTCAAAATACTTTTACTGAATTGTACAGATCAATGAAGAATACAATCAAAGGATTTTCATGAGTTAGTCGGAAAAAAAAACATCAACTTGTATCTTAGGGAAAATCTGTTGGATAGAAGGAAAAGAAAAGAACTGCTGCAGAACCAACCAGTTCCAAAAATTTACTCAGTTAAAAATCACATAACACCAGGTTATAGTCCAACAGGTTTATTTGGAAGCACAAGCTTTCGGAGTGCTGCTCCTTTGTCAGGTAGCTAGTGGAGAAGGATCATAGGACACAGAATTTATAGCAAAAGATCATAGTGTCATACAACTGATATGATATATTGAACAAACCAAGATTGCTGATAAATCATTGATCTTTTAATTTGGATTGCTGGTTTGATTCATTAATATGTAAATCCAAGAACATATTTCAAGGCACATTCCTGAGATAACTTAAGATTTTATTAATAAAGTGACATCTCAGCTCAGACAATGCATTCAAGTTGTGAGGTTAGAGTCTGTATGTATTTCAATCTTGAGTCAGACTGGGTCTATTTCCAAAGTAAGAATTTATAAAATGTCACATGGATTGACTGCCAACAGATTGTGTGCTTTTTGAACAAAATAGAATGTATCTGTCAATACAATTCTGCAAATTCGTGTGTGTGTGTGTGTGTGTGAGCGAGTGAGGGAGAATGAGAGGCAGACAGATTGTGTGTGGGCATGTGTGTGCGCACTTGATAGAGTGTGTGCATGAGTGTGATGGAGTAAATGCCTGTAAGAGGGTGTGGGCATGGGTGAGAGTGTGTGTGTGTGTGTGTGTGTGTATAGGAGTGAGAGTGAGTGTGTGTGTGTGTATAGGAGTGAGAGTGAGTGTGTGTGTGTGTGTGTGTGTGGGCATGTGTCTGAGAGAGGGTCCATGTTAGAGTGTGAGTATGAAAAAGAGTGTGTGTGTGTGCTTGAAAGAGTGTGTGCGTAAGGGTGATGGAACATATGCCTGTTAGAGGGTGTGCATTAGTGTATGCATGTCTGTCTGACAGCAAGCGTGCATATGAGAGAGGTTCTGTGTGAGTGTGTGAGCATGTAAGCGTGTGTGTGTATAAGAGTGTATAGTGTTGTGGCATCATCTGTTGTGTGACATGAACCCAAGATCCCGATTGAGGCCACTCTCATGGATTCCAAACTTGGCTATAAGCCTCTGCTCAGCCACTCCGCTTTGTTGCATATCCCAAAGTCTGCCTTGAGGTCCGAGGCCGAATGTCCCTGACTGAAGTTTTCGTTACTGGAAGGGAAAACCCTTGTCTAGTGATTGTTTTTATGAAACCTTAAGTTATCTTACGAATGTAACTTGAAAGACATTCTGGGATTTACGGATTAATAAATCGAAACCTGCAATCCAATTTAAAAGATGAAAGACTTAACAGCAATCTAGGTGTGTTCAATATATCGCACCAGTTGTGTGGCACTATGATCTTCTGTTATAAATTTGGTGTTCAATGATCCTTCTCTACTCGCTACCAGATGAAGAAACAGCACTCTGAAAACTTGTACTTCCAAATAAACCTGTTGGACTATAACCTGGTGTTGTGTGATTTTTAACTTTGTCCATCCCAGTCCAACACTAGCACCTCCAAAACATTTTCCAGGAGGAACAATATTACTTCTATTGCAACCACATTTGATCAGGTAGGTTAGTATGAATACAGTTCATACTTCTGATGAAGGGTCATCGACTTCAAATGTAAACTCTGATCTTTGTTTTCATAATTGTTTGCTGATCAGCCGAATTATTCCAGACTTCATTCTTGCATCATTTAGTGCTTTTTCAAGAAACTGCACGATTTGCAAAATGATAGGGAGGAAATTTGACTCATTTAAATCTGAGTTTGAATACTTGCGTAAGGTTAAACACTATTAGAAGCTAAACAGTAGTTTTAATCATAGACACTTTCATCGGGCTTCCTATCTTTGGGATTCCCGGCAATGTCACTACCCACCTTCTCCTCCCTGTTAGCACGGTTGGAAATTTGGGGTCTGAGGAGTTTAAGCTCACCACTGGGGATACATGCAATTTTGAAGTTCAGCTGGCTCTTCCTGCTTGCCGTACCCAGCACCTCGATGATGACTTCTGATGGTGTCTGCCTTCAGTCTGGGTTATGTCCATTGATGCGGGAGGACGCATTTAGATTTATCAGTTCAGTACGTGGTTTTTGCGAGTTGGTATTCACTTTGGGGTGTGTCTGAGGCCTTGTGGTGGTGATCAGGTTGAAAGTTTTCTGAGATTATCCGTTCTTAGTTCTGCTGGTTGTGATTGGTTGCCATTGGCTCCCCTTGTGTGGAACAGGCCTGTATCAGTAGGTTTCAGGATTGCTTTCAGAATTCCTCTTCTGGAGATAGCTGTGCACGTAGCTCTTGGGGAAATAGCTCTTTCAGGTGCGGTCCTCTGATCTCCACACCGAATCTGCATTTGCCGGTGTGTTACTGGTGTTCCCCTTAAGGCCAATTGGTTTCCTGACAGTTAAGTGTATGTGTAAATGTCCAGTATCTCTGTGAATGATTGGAGTTAAATGTCTGGTACAGAGAAAGCTCAATTATCCGGCATTCGATTAACCGAATTTTGGATTATCCGAACAACATCGCAAGGTCCCGAAGCTTGGCTAACTATGTTATTCAGCATTCGATTATCCGAAAGAAATACTCCTCGCCAGGGTTCTTTGGATAATCGAGGTTCCTCTGTATCTGCTTGGATTCCAAGATGTCTGGGTTTTTGTAGCCCAAGGTGTAAAAAGGTTAGTTTCCCATGGAGAGTGTTCGGTCTGGTTGATTGTTCTCTTGGAGGTGAGGCGTGAATTGGATTTTCAGGCTGAACAAGTGTGTGCATTTTTCCCAGAACATAGCCCGGTTGCCTTTTTTACCTTTTTTTTTGAGAAGTCCAGGATTTCGGTCCAGTATTTGAAATGATAGGGATTTTTCCTCAATCTTACACTTGTGTCCAAAAAGATCTGATAATTTGCAATAAAGCCAACTGGACAGTCACTTATTTCTGCATCAGCCTCTTAATTTGACATGCAGTTTTATTGCTATACCTAGTAACAATGGGCTGAGTCTGACATTTCTTCAGTTCAGTCTGAGTTAGGTTGAGATTTTTGGAGAGATTTTTTGCTGCAAGGACAACAAGTATTCTCACCATTTCTTTGTAAATTTGCCCCTTAATTATCTATTGTGCCACTATGGTGTCCATCACATCTGCTTCCAATTCCACTGTTCCTGAAGTAAGTCGCCACTCGGCAGATATCCACCAGCATCAATTTTATCCATTGTTATGGACTAGGCCAGACCACTCCAAACATTCTTAAGCAGGCAACCCAGACCATAACGTTGCAATTTGTTTCATTAAGTGTACGGTGAAAATTACCAGGAGTAAGCTAGCTATGTTGACCACCAGGTTTTCAAACAGATAAAAATGTATTCACAAAATTACGGAATGAAACATAAAGAACAGAATAAAGAATACCTACAGAACTCAGTCTATCTAAACTAGACTTAATTATGCTGTTCTGAATATGCACAGCAGTCCCAAAGGGCAAACCCCTTAAACACAATAAAATGAATCAAAGGCTTACAGGTTGAAGTTAGAAGGGCAGAAGGAGAGAGGGAGAGTACCTTGCAGCTTGTTTCCACACAGCTCCACTGCTGAACTCCTAACTAAAGTTCTGAACTGAACTGCTCAGCTCGAAATCTGGCTGCATCCCCTTGATTTACACAGGTTATTCTAAAAAAAAAAGCTTTGGCCTAAAGTCTCATCTGTTTACATATAGACAAAAAGGCCTCTCAAAACTCTTTTACCTCTGTATCAAACCAGTCGATTTGGAGCCTGAGTGGTTTACAATCTCTCTGACAAGAACCAAGGACACAGTATCCTTGAGAAAAGGAACAGCTTTTAGAAAAAAGGACCAGCTTTGTGACACCGTGCCTTCTTTAAAAGCAAAACAATATAGAGCAGCTAGAAGCTGCCCTGCATAGTTCCTGACATTTACCCTGAAAATGACAGACATGGGGAAATTGGCACCCTGCTTTGTGGATGAGGATCTGGAGGGCGCACGAGATGAGGTGAATGTACAGGCATGACTTCTTCTTCCTGAAGGACCAGAATGAAGGTCACAACTTCAGACTATATCGTCCTGATCCAAGGTTAGAACCCAGGTTATAGTAGTCACAGCAGTTTGGAGAATGCTACTGGTGAAAAGCGTTAAAGATAGCGCAACATGTTCTCAACACTACTCTCATTGGATTCCTCACTGGACATCTCACCAGAGACCATGCCACTCAGACCCCATTGGATTTCACCCAATTATTCGTTGACACACATTCACCTTTGGAATATTGGCCAGCATTCACAGCAAAAGTCAAAACCTTCTGGTAAAATTGTTGTAGCCCGAACTATTCAGAACTAGCTTTGAAGTTTAACAATCCGAAACAATGCAATTTTTTATTTTGGTGATAATTTGGATAAAATTCCATAGGGGTCGCAGATGTTTTTCAGCCATTACTTAACCAAAAGTGCAGTGGAAATTCCTTTTAGGTACAGAAACAAGTTTTCCAATACACACCCACAGTGACACCAGCAGAGCAGCTGAAGCATTTCCTATCCATTGTGTTCTGTGCTTGTGATGTCATTCAGTCACTACCTCGTATGACAATGCTTTGTTCTCAGAAGCTCTTGCTTGTCTACTGTAACAAACAAATCCTTCTGAACATATAAGGCTCACAAGTATTGGAAGGTTTGAAATCGGTCTGCACACGGCTTTTCCAAAAACAATCTGAAGCAAAGTCTTTTTAAGCTCCACAGCCACACCAATATATCAGGCAATTTCATCCACCTAAACTTTTGGGCACTTCACAATAGCCAGGAATTCCCAATGGTTTTCCAGAGGGGACAACAGTGAAATCTCAATTTCTAATTCCATCATCTGGAAACTCCTGAAAAAGTGGCTGCAAGTTGGAGAATTGAGGGTTCAGGCACATTTTGCCACAACGGTTACACTGGAAAGGTAGAAGATTAAAAAAACCTGCTCTAACCTTTGAGTAACTGTTAAATTGAATACTTGACTCATACTTAATCTCTCACAATAACATCTCCAAATCCTGACATCCCATACCCATCACTCATCCATCCTGAATAAAACATGTTGTTGTCAGGTCAGGCTCTCCTCTAACTCGATCTGATCTTCTCCTAGATCTAAACATCTGACCTCATCCAAGCACTCAGCCATTTGGCTGGCATGCTAACCCCCAAACCCATCTCATACCTTACTGCTCTCACCTCTCTTGTAGTCTTTATGGGCTCAACCAACTGGTTCCGTACACAATCATCTACCCAGCACTCTACATACCTCACTCACCTTGCACCATATCTGATAAACCAGCCAGACATTCTACTTTCTTAATCATGAGGCATGTCTTGGCCTGTAACAATATTCCAATGAAAGTGAATTTCTCTCCAACTTCACCAATAGATGCATTTCTGATCAGCAAAACCCAGTATATTACCAGAAAGACCATGACAGGAAAGTGGTAGTCTTCGAAAGGGAAGAGTACAGCCTTCAGTCAATTCTGTTCTATTATTCACCTTTGCACAGAAAACTTGTACAAACTGCTCCCTTGTATGTAGGTACAGTTATGTACTTAAATATTGAAGGGTTTTTAGGATATGCATCTTGCAGTAATCCAAGAAATTGAGTGATTCAGCATAAAGTTGGCATAAATTACGTTTTCCTCAGGCCAACCAGTTCAATACCACCACTGATACTGTAATTATACCAAAGGTTTCCAGGATATTCAAGGCTATTATATTTTTGAAATTAGTGTTGGATGTTCTAAATCAGATGCTTGCCTGCCAGACATGAGAAAATTACTTCAATTACATATGATAAAAGTGAACGCTGGTGATGTTTTCCTATTTATTGCGATACTCCCCAAAAGTAGCCTTTCTCTGTGATTGCAAAATAGGATGCAATAAGTTGCTTTCACACATTGTATTTTCCAACTATGTTTAGAACGGCTAAGATTTTAGTTCAAAGATCAAATTTAAAAAGAAGACTGGTGAATAGCAATAAAACTTGAACCTTTACATAAAATTCACAACTTAAGCGTTCAGCTTTCATGTGGTTGTAAAACTTCAATATATTTCAGTGGACGTGACATCAAAAAAACTACGAACTTTCAAAAGGACAATCAAATGTTGCATTTCGTCATATTATATTGGGACTACACGATTATTCTTTTGGGAACAAGCGCGTGGAAAAACAATGTCAATAGGCTTTGTTTGAAATGAGGTAAATGTGCAAGACAGAAAAGAACCTCAGAAAATGAACATGAAAGTGCAGATACTCATAACTGAAGAGAGACTCTTTAAGGAGGTAACATCAGAACAAAATGTCAAAGATTGTGCGAGCAATGTATTAGACATAAAGAGAAACTTCCCATGAAATATGCAGCTGCAATTTAAAGGTTATCAGTAATCCAACAGGGAGATTCTAGGTTTACATGTGAAATAGTACCGTGTAATATTTGTAAGAATTATGGTAGCTAAATGAACAAAACAACTCTTGGGAAATTAAAATACTCCAGATGAAAGCTTCGTATGGAAGAGAATTTATAATTATGAGGATCAGTTCTGTGGGACTCAGGGAAATAGTGGATCGAAGGGAGAAAATAAACATGAGTTCCTCAAGGGAAGAGATATGCTTAAAAACAAATCTTCAGCAAGAACATTTTACTCACTAAGGAATAAATGCCATCAGTGGATACTTTTAACAGCAAAAGGTGCAGATCTCTTCAGCGTCATTAAAATTTGTCACAAAACTGAAAAGAACAGATTCTCTGTTTTCAATATTTACAGTCATCTTAAAACTGCTCTGGCCCCGAAAGCTTCTTTCTGGTTTAATGGAAAGAATAAAGGTCAAATCTTTCCAACTTGAAAAATTGCAGTAATATATTTTGTAACAGTGAACCTACCAGAGTAAACAATTCTTGCACAAAGGTCTCCTGATCAGACTTTATTACTTTCAATGCAGACTAGTTTGCAGCAACTGACCTGCACACTTTGTTTATAGAGGCTTAGCTTTGATTCCTATCCTGGGAAAAGAAATAAAGATTGTTTGTCCCAAGCAAATGTTAAGAATTTCAAATAAATTGAGTTTTCCTAATTTCTACACTGAGATGATGTGAATCATCCTTCAAATTTGACAGATAGCACTGAACAATTCATGAAAAAGTCCTTTCTGTAAATTTGAGAATGATTTTCTTTCTTTACTTCAGAACGAAAGTGTTTTTGAAACCATTGAGAAATAACCTCCCATTTTGTCTGAATTATGCACCAATATATGACTCAAGATTACAGAGTGCTGTCAATGGATGCAAAAAAAATGAAATTGCAAGCACCACTTATCACCATAATGAACACTACAAATGAGAAGTAATCTTTTCATTATGCAACGAAATGTACTAAGTCATGATGACATTGATTTAAGTGGTGGCTAGGAAAGAGACTACCACTGTTCAGTGGTCATCAGCTTCATTACTCAAATACCATTCAATCACAATAATTAAGACACAGAATGGATTCAGCTTGGGTAAGATACAGAAGGTGTTTAACACAGATTTAAATGAGATAAGTTGTGTTTCATATCCTCCTTTCAGGAACATAAAAGCTCAAAGTGATTTCCACTGAACAGTCCTGCTTGTGTAATCTCCCAGGGCACACATCAGTTGAGAAGATGGATAATTCCTAATTTCCTAATATTTTCTGTTCAGAGATACTATGATACATCCAGAGAGCAGATGGACATGAAACCAGCCCACTGAACCACAAAACCTGAAGGTGGAAAGATTATTCTTCAACCTCAAGTTAAGTCACTTATTTCCAGAATAAGAACGGGACATCATCACTTGGTACATCCATACTTAAGTTGCCCAATGCTGTCCCAATGAGATAGCAACAAACTCAAACATCCACAATTCTGACTAGCTAATCTGAATTAACTGTGATGAACAGTTTATGAACTGGAGTGTGAGCAGTGACGAGTTGCACCATTCTAAAGAGCATTTCAGGCTTAGGAATCCTAAACTGGTCTCACATGTATCCACAAAAGCATTTCTCTCATGCTTATCATCGGCATCTACTGTCTGGAAAAGACTTTCTGCATTTTTTAAATCATGTGCTCCTGAAGGGTGATTTTTAAGCAGCGTCATTTAAAACCATTTCTATTGACTGAAACATTTTGACTGAAGATCAAACAACTTTTTGAAGTCAGCCAAGATGCATTATAAAGATAACAGCAAAGATAACATTATAAAGAAAAAGTTGCTCTTCTATATCTTGACCTTTGAGAGAGTTCAACATACTTACTTCAAGAGATTTGCAGCATTAACATCATTAATCATTATTTTTTTCCATTTTTTTTTTCTCGATATAAATAGTCACTGTCTTTTTGCAGCACCATTGTCGAAGTCAACTAAACAGTGAAGAAGCAATCATGAAACAAATCAACATGAAACCTATGCAGAATCACAATTCACAACTTGTCAATGCTCAATACCACTAATGGAAGGCAGCATGCAAACTGATTCTGCTGCCCGAATTTCACGGTCGGAGCATTCAACAGAATGGGGTCTGTGCTGTCGGCTAATTAAATATTCGATGGATGTCCAGTAGCATTTAATCAAGCTAGCTTCCACCTTTAGAAGGCAGTGTGGCCCTTTATAAGGCAGTCCACTGTGGTTGTCTTCAAAGTGGAAACAAAGGCTGGAATCTTCCAATACCCTGATCAACATGCCCAATGTCAAAGTAATTTGGGACAATTACATGAGAAGTCAAGCGAGTGGTTTCTCAACATTGGGAGAAACAAATGACATTTTCCAATCAGGATCCAGACATTGGAACAAGATTCTCGCTTGTGAGTGGCCCAACTCCCTTCAATGGGGACTATCACATTTCACCCTCGCTGTTCCTTAATATTGCCTTATCTACACACATTCTTCAGTTCTGCCATCCAGTCGATAGAAACTAGGCAGCAAAAGGACCTCAAATGAAAGTCAGAGCTGGTAACTGGCTACTCCAAAGCACCGCTTCCTCCTCGAACCTCCATTACTGCACCAGCAAAACCACCTCAGGAAACTTTCCCAGGGCAACAGTTACCCACGCTCATGTCCTTGGATATTGGCATCGACACAGGGTAGTCTCTCTGCACCATCATGGCACACCCTTGATCCACTTACTGCATGCCTCTGCATGACCATACTGCACTTTAGAGTGCTCTGGCAATTATCATTGGAAGGTTTTTGTCTTTTCTCAAAGTCCCCCAATAATGGGCAAACTGCAGAAATTGCAAACATAGAGATTTTGCTCCCCACCTGACACCACTTCCCTCAACTCTTCTGGTTTTCTTCCTTCAAATACCCAAGTGCTACCTCCGGTCATTCTTCAGAAGAAGAGTAAATAAGATCACACTGCTGATGAAGAATAATCATCACTTGATCCAATAATTGCAGCCACAAATTCGAGCACTGAGCATCAGAGGCTTGCATGTGATGAGCAAGAGTGGGTGAGTGAAGCCCAGCCAGGCAGAGGGAAAAGATAGCTTGTGTAATAGTTCACCAGAAGTACGGACACACAAGTTCTGTGTAGTAGGTGTGGAGAGGGGGTAGAAATACAATATGATTAAGAACCTGATGGGGCTGCATGTAGGAGACTGCTAATGAGGATGTACAAAATATTGCACTGATAGGCCTTCCAGTCACTGTCAAAGAACAGTGAGGACTTTAACCCTGGTTTTGTAGAGGCACAGTTTAGAACCTGGAGTCATCCTGTCCAGCAGGGAAGTGGTGGCCAACTTCTCAGTAGGTGACCATTCCACTTCCATGGCAACACAAGCAGATGGCACCTGATGTCTCAGTGCTGCAGTGGAAGCTCAGACTGGGATCATGAGATGCATGCTTTCCCAATGCATCTCATTGGGAGAGGCAACTTTTATTAGTGTTCTGCATTTGATTTTCAGTGGGGTTGCAGAATCCTTTGCCTGTTCGGCAATCTATCCACTAACAGATCATTAGGATGACAGCATTTATGCTCTCATCCCCCACAGTCCCTTCTCACCTGTGGTTTTGTTGCTGCCTTTCAACCAGCCATTTCAGAGTGCTGCTAGTCACAGCATGTTGCCAAAACCATCAAGGCTCAGGGCAGTTTGGGGTCTTGCAAATTCATCCCCAATATAAGGCAGCAGCTATCCATTGGTCTTGTTGCAGTTACTGGGATGACACTACAATGGAGCAGAAAAGACAGGAAGAGATTGTACAAGGGTGAATCGTTAGCTTTTATTATGCTGAGTCTTGATCAAAGGGGCATGACGATGAGATGTTTCAGGTGGATGGTAAGATGACAAATTGAGTGGCCCTGGAATGCTCAGAGGCAGAGAGATGTTGTCCGAGACATAATGTCACCAGATTTGTAATGTAGAAGCCACAGTCTGTGTTTTAGGAAAGCAGATTCGAATCCCACCATGGTTGATATTGAAATGTGAATTCAATTTAAAGAAAGAAAGAAACATTTGCCTAGTAGTGATCACATATCCACTGTCAAGTAGAATAAAGTCCTAATCAGTTACGAGTGATTGTTTTGGGAAGGAAATTGGCCATCCTCACCCAGATTGGCTTACATGTGACTCTGAATGCACAGCAATGTAACTTGACTCTAAATGACCTCGATTGCATGACCTTTCTGGATTGCAAAGGTTCGAGAAGTATCATTCCTGTCACTTCCAATGGTGACCAGGTCTCCAAATACCTGGTGTTAATACCTGCAGTGACGGGATGGGAAGTTTTTTTGAAGACACAGCAGGCCACAATGAACATTGGATGGTCTACAACATGTTGTTTCAATTGGTTTTATGGTGTTGGACCTCATCCAATCAGGTAGTTTCTGAGGGTAAGGGGATGGTCATGAAGAGATGCCATGGGGATATTCTTTTTTGTCTGAACAGTCACCCTTTGATTCTGTCTGAAGG
The DNA here is from genome assembly GCF_004010195.1 of Chiloscyllium plagiosum. Lineage (NCBI taxonomy): Eukaryota > Metazoa > Chordata > Chondrichthyes > Orectolobiformes > Hemiscylliidae > Chiloscyllium > Chiloscyllium plagiosum. The sequence goes on from NC_057727.1 coordinate 49,694,376, forward strand.
CTCAAAGACAACAAGAATGATAAACTTCTTCAGAATGAAGGCATCATAGTTGTTGTAAAGATAGTAAGCATTCACTTAATGTTGTGGTCAGTGCATGGTTGCGTTCCAACCAAACATAATAGAATGCGAACTATGGTCATTCCAGTACCTCTCCCTGATGGCTTGGAGATGCTTGCTCCCTGCATTACATGAAGTCCCAATATCATAGAGATGTCACATGCCCCTCACCATGTTTGCCTTTGCTGAAAAAGAAAACAATTGCCTCTCTTTGCTCACATGTTCGCCATCATTGCCTGAATGCAATTATTAGTTCCATCAACCATTGCCATTTGGAATTATAATTATTGCAATTGTGTCATTTGTGAACAGTGGCAGTGCCATCCTAATGGGAGGTTCCACACCCTGTTCAAGGATGTTGTAAAGTTCAGTGACACAGTGGCTCAGTGGTTAGCACTGCCACCTCACAGGGCCAGTGAACCGGGTTTAATTCCAGCCATGGGTAACTGACTTGTGGAGTTTGCACGTTTTCCCAATGTCTGCGTCGGTTTCTGTTAGGTGCTCCAGTTTCCTCCCACAGTACAAACATGTGCGGGTTAGGTGGATTGTCTTGCTAAATTGCCCCACAGTGTCCAAGGATGTGCAGGGTGGGTGGATTAGCAATGGGAAATGTGGAGTTATGGCATTAGGGTAGGGGTTGGGTCTGACTGGGATGCTCTTTGAGAAGTCTGTGCTAACTAGATGGGCTGAATGGCCCCTTTCTGCACTGTAGGGATTCTACAATTCTATCTCTTGATGAAGCTGGAGTAGTTGTTTCCATACAGGTGCATGTACGAGAAGTGTTCTTTGAAAACAGGTGATGAGTAACGCTTTCTGTTGAGAACCTTCTACCTCCTCCCACTTCAGAGACTTCTCCTCTTTTAGCATTTGCACCATTCCTCAGTCATGTTGCAGGCCACAAGCACCGTAACCACACTTCCCTTCTCCCTCACAGACCTGAAATCCTCTTTCATTCCTGTTTAGATGCAGTGATTCAAATATGGACTAATGAAAACAAGGCACAGAATTTCCAAAGACCTCTCCACAGCAGAATAAATTGGAAGTACCTCCAAGATGGTGGTTCATTCTCTGAATGACACTAATGATAAGAGGGGAGATTGCAGACTCAGCTTTTTGCAAATAGGAAGCTATTTCACTGGACTGAAACAATCCCAATTTTGAAAGATATGAGTCAAATCAGCCTGAACAATGGTCTATATCACAATCTGATCACTCCTGATAACTGGTGCACACATGGCTCACCCACACGAGCAGTGGGTATCATGCATTCTGTTCCAGAAGTGGCTGACAGAATGGTCTGCATCATTTTATGTCTTCAGTGCTACCATAGGACAAGCATCAGCAGCTCTGTGAAACTTAATTTCACAGTTTTGGGTTTTAATTTGCTCTAAGAACCTGGAGCTAGCACTTACATTCGTTGTGGTGTAATTGCTGGAGCATTGATAGAGTTTGTTCTAAATTTGTCCAAGTTCCTAAAAATACTTCTGACTATTAACTGGTGTATTGTACATGATGACACGGCAGCAATTAACAGAAGATGTACACTTTTCCTGAGTGTTTACTCGAATAACAAGTTCCATTCATTTTCACAACTCGAGTCAATGTAAAAATATGAGTGGTCAGAAGACTGAGCGATAATTTATTCAAGTAAACAACGGTAAGCTAGTTCGTAAATTCTCCACAACAGTTCGAAGAAGACGATTTGAAAGAAGGCAAACAGAAATTGCAATTGCAGTCACTGTCCATGATGTAGGACGGAGGATGGCAAATGTGGCTCCACTTTTCAAGAAGGATGGTAGGAGTGAACCAGGATATTACAGAATGGTGCTTCTCCTGTTAGTGGTCGGTACAGCGTTGGAAGAAGTCACGAAGGAGCGAATTAATACCTTGTTTGGAAAGGCATGGGTTAATTATACACTGTCAGCATGGTTTTTACGGAGGGAGGTCTTGCTTAACAAATCTGTTGGAATATTTTGGAAGTGAGATCAAGTGTGTGGATGAGAGAAGTTCATGTGATGTAGTTTATACGGGTTGTAGCAAAGTTTTTTTTACATGGTCCCACGTGGGAGACTGAGAAAGTTAAAGCACATGGAATTGAGGGAAACTTGGTGAGATGTATCAGAAACTGGCTTAGTAATAGGACACAAAGGGTTGCAGGAGAAGTCTGTTTGAGTGACTGGAGGCCGGTGTCCAACTGTTCACCACAAGGATCAGTGCTGGGACCCTTATTGTTTGTTACATACATAAATGATACAGACGAAAACGTGGGAAGACTAAGCAAGGTTGCAGACAACATCAGGATTGGTGGACTGGTTAACAGCAAAGAAGATGTTGGTAGGTTACAGATAGTTTGATCAGACAGGCAGACGGTATGCACTTTGGGAGAAGAAACAGGATGAGGGTTTAGTTAATGAATGGCAGGACAGTGGGTGGCTTCAACAAACCACAGGATTTTGTGGTAATTAATCACAGATCACTACAGTCAGCAGAGCAAGGATAGTTAAGGAGGTATATGGGATATTTGCTTTCATTGGGCATGGCATAGAGTATAAGAGAAAGGAGTTAAACAAAGGAGTTGTAGAGAATATTGGTTAGGCCACAGCTGGAGCAGTGTGTAATTCTGGTCACCTCACTACATGAAGGTTGTGATAGCACAAGAGGGGGCACAGAGAGGTTTCATCAGGACGTTACCGAGGATGGATATGATTTGGAGGTGCCGATGTTTGACTGGAGTGGAAAAGTTAAAAATCACACAATACCAGGTTATAGGAGAAAGTGAGGAGTGCAGTAGCTGGAGATCAGAGCTGTAAAGTGTGTTGGGGCGGAGAGGTCGGGAAGAAGATTGCAGGTCAAGAAGGCGGTGCTGAGTCTGAGGGCTGGGACTGAGATAAGGTGGGGGGAGGGGAAATGAGAAAGCTGAAGAAATCTGCATTCATCCCTTGTGGTTGGAGGGTTCCTAGGCGGAAGATGAGGCGCTCTTCCTCCAGGCGTCGTGTTGCCATGGTCTGACAATGGAGAAGGCCAAGGACCTGCATGTCCTTGGCGGAGTGGGTGGGGGAGTTAAAGTGTTCAGCCACACAGAAGATGAGACGCTCTTCCTCCAGGCGTCGTGTTGCCATGGTCTGGCGATGGAGGAGACCAAGGACCTGCATGTCCTTGGTGGAGTGGGAGGGGGTGTTAATACCAGGTTATAGTCTAACAGGTTTATTTGGAATCACTAGCTTTCAAAGCATTGTTTCTTTATCAGGTTGTTGTGGAGCAGAATCATAAAAAACAGAATTTATAGCAACAGATTGCAGTGTCTTGGAATGTAATAATAATGCCTGGAGTGTGTGTTTGTGTGTTTGTATGTGCTTGTGTGCGCGTGTGCATTAGACAGTGTACAGTATAGTGGGGTCACCTGTAGTGTGACATAAACCCAAGGTCCCGGTTGAGGCCATTCCCATGAGTACCGAACTTAGCCTTCAGCCTCTGCTCGGCCACTTTGCGATGTTGCCTATCCTGAAGTCCGCCTTGAGGTAACCATCCTCTAAGGTGGATTTTGGGACAGGCAACATCGCAAAGTGGCCGAGCAGAGGCTGATCGCCAAGTTCGGTACTCATGGGAATGGCCTCAATGAGACCTTGGGTTTGTGTCACACTACAAGTAACCCCATTACACTATACACTTTCTCACATGCACACACATGCACACAAGCGTGCGCGTGCACACACACACGCAAGTATACACTCCTCCAGACCCACACACTCACACAGACCCTCTCTCATAAAAAAGCTCCCTCTCATATGCTCTCACACACACACGCACACACAGACACATACCTAACACTATGGGCAATTTAGCATAGTCAATTCACCTAACCTGCACATCTTTGGAAACTGGAGAACCCAGAGGAAACCCACGCAGACACAGGGAGAATGTGCAAACTCCACATAGACAGTTGCTCAAGGCAGCAATTGAACCTAGGTCCCTGGCACTGTGAGGCAGCAGTGCCAACCACCATGCTGCCCCATTTTATTTTGCTCAAAGACTGCATACATTCATGTAAGATTCTGTAACTCCTAGTTTAGAAATAGAATCAGTCTGACCTAGCATTGGGACACAGATAGACTTTAACCTCACACCTTCAATGCATTATCTGAGCCGAAATGACATCTATTGTTAAAGCTATCATGAGAATGTAACTTCAAGAGAGTTCTGGGATTTACAGTTGAAGGAACCAAAACGAGCACGGTCATTCTAAGTTAAATTTGTTTAATATTACATTCCACGACACTGTAAGTCTGTGTCCTATGATTCTGCTCCACAACCACCTGATGAAGAAGCAGCGCTTCGAAAGCTAGTGCTTCCAAATAAACCTGTTGGTTGGTAACCTGGCGTTGTGTGATTTTAACCTGGGATGGATAAATTGAGCTATAAAAGAAGAGACTATTTAGGCTTGGACTGTTTTCTTTAGGCATGACGTGGAGGAGCCAGTATTGGACCAGGGTGGACAAAGTTAAAAATCACAAAATACCGATTAAGGAACAGTGCTTCCAAGTAAATCTGATGGGCTATAACCTGGTGTTGTGTGATTTTTAAACTCAGTTTTCTTTAGAGCAAAGAAGACGGAGATGGGACATGATTAAGGTGTATAACATTATCAGGGTAGGGAGGGGGTGAATAGAGAGCAGCTGTTCCCCTTGGTTCAAGGGTCAATCATGAGAGAGTATGGTTTTGGGGTAAGGGGGAGGAGATTTAAGAAAAAAAACCTTGTAACTTAGGAGGTGGTGGGAATCTGGAATGCCTTACCTGGGAAGGCAGTGGACACAGGAAATGTTATAACCTTTTAAAAAAAAATCAGATGAGTGCTTTAAATATGATGACTTTCAAGGATAGAGGACAAGTGCAGCAAATTGGGATGAGCACACTTTTAGTGGTAGTAATGTTGGTGCACACTCGATGGGCTGAGCTGCCTTTTTCTGCAGTGTATGGTAATCAATCAGTTAGAGTGCTGTGCCTTGACAAACAGTTTTGGCTCCCTATCTTAGCAAAGATATACTGGCATTGGAGGCAGTCAAAACATTGATCACAGATAAGAATGAATGGTCTCGTGAGGAGAGGTTGAGTTGCTTGGGCCTGTACTCATTGCTGTTCAGAAGAACCATAGAGATTCTTTTGGGACTTGGCAGAGTATAAGCTGAGAGGAAGGCATCACCCAGACATGAGGAGGAATTTCCTCCCTCAGATGGTAGAGAACATGTGGAATTCTTCACTACAATGTGCTGGAGAGACTGAGTCACTAAGTATATTCGAGACAGATAGATTTTTGAACAGTCAAGGAATCAAGGGTGATGGGAAAGAGGAGGACAGTGGGGTTTGAGGATTATCAAATCTGCCATCATCTCACTGAAGGTGAGACAGTAGCAAATAAAGTGAGGTGAATGGCCTACACCTGCTCCTACATCTTATGGTCTAATACAAATGCATTCAAAGACTTGTTTTTGTTCTTACAGCCAGAAAAGCAGATGTTCATTCAGAATTACATTTGGAAATGATACACCACATTTCCATCTCTGATGTTTGACGCATCAGTGAGAGACATTGGATTAACTAGTATCCACTCAGAAATGCATTGTTGAAGTGACGTGATCTTTTACACCATGGGTTAGTTCGCATCAAATGTAACAACAGCCTGCATTATCAGCACAAGAACAGGCCCTTGAGCCCATGATATTCTGCCAAACATGATGCCAAGTTAAACTAATCTTTTCTGCCTGCCTGTGGTCTATATCCCTCCATTTCTTGCTTATTCATGTGTTTATCTAAAAGTCCCTTCCCCCCCCACCCCCAAAATCATATATGCCTCTTACCAGCGCCCCTGGCAGTGTGTCCCAGACTACTACTAGGCTGTAAAAAAAAAACTTGCCCGTACATCTCCTTTGAGGTTTCCCACTCTCACCTTAACAACACACCCTCTCGTATTAGACATTTCAACTCCGGGAAAGAAACTCTGATTGCCATATTATTATAAACTTCTGTCAAGTTACATGCTTTCCTGTTAGTCAAGAAATCTTGCAGATTTTTTTAATATTAAGTCACAAATGACCCACCAATAAATCATGACATTTAATATTAATATCTGAGGAAATAACACGCATGAAAATTTGCAAATCCTTTGACAAAATAGAACATCAAAAACGTCTGAATCATTATGACTGTGCACATCAGTATCAGCCAAATAGAGTTGGCAGAATTACAACAGCATGCCATGCGACACTGTCATTGAAAGAAGCTTGGGTGTGCTTACTCAAGAGGTGAACTAAAGCACAGGAAGATGGTAAGGAAGAACATGAGCTGTCATTGCAAAGCAGCAGAAGCAAGACAGAAATTAACCTTTTATGTAAATTTTAACTTAACCTGTGGGGCTTTTTCAGCCACGAGAGAATAGCTTGTTGTCTAAACTGTGGCATAAATGTCTTATCGAAATGAGGAATCATGAATGCTTTTCATTGTTTTGTCTGTTTTACAGAGAGAAACACAGTAAATTCCATTGAGGAGCTTTTCCACTGTTGCCATGATCTGGTACCACTTTCAGTAGTTTTAAGAAAAAAGTAGAAAGATATAGCTCACAGAGAGTGCATCAGTCTTGAGCCAGCTCATCATCAACGACACCATCCTCCAACGCTGCCGATATCGCACCTAACTAATGCTGAAGGTGTCACTTTTCAGGTGCCATCTTTAGCTGCTGGGTTGATTCTCCTCTGTTACCTCCTTGCCACCACCTGTGCATGACCCACCATCACAGCCGCATCTCTCACTGCTGGGCCCACCTCAACGTTGCTGTGATGCTTTTCCACCACTACTTCACTGTCGCCAGTGCCGGGGCCAACCAATGTCAGACTCACTGATCCTCAGGCAACATCTTTGGCTGCTGGGCCTTCTTTGCTGATGTCATCTCCGCCAATTCTGATGCCAGATCCCATGCTTGCTCCAGAAAAGTGAGCAAAGGCTCACTCGAGTCTGCCCTGGGCTGCTGCCACAAGATTTGCACTGGACTCATCCCAGTGTGGGGGGGTTCTTCAACTAAGCTCAGGACAACAAGAAAAGAAAGACAAGCAATTGGTTGCAGAAAACCCCAGCTCTGGAAGCCTGCCCTGCTGCTGCAAGTTACATACTTTACATTTGAAGTACTAACTACCATGGTATTTAACTGTTCCTTTTATTAATGTAAATCCTTTTATTATTCTAACAGTTTGTGTATATGTTTCAGAGCTTTGCATGCTTTCCCCCCGATCAATTTATTAAAAGCGCTTTTGCCAGCGATCTTGTCAGTGAGGTGGACAAAGTGTCACAGAAGGCATTTTGAGGTCAACTCAGATTTTAAGAACAAAATATTCCTGAGTAAAAATATCCAATGAGCTTTCCCAAATTCCCGTATTATTTACCCTCTATCTCGCTCTCTCCATCTGAGAAAGAATATTACTCACAATGATCCACATGTTTCTATCTCTCCAATGTAGGGATCCCTCTTTTCCACAGAGTTGGGTGTCACAGGAATTAGCCCAGATCTTCTGTCTGTCTATCTCTCCCGGTGTTTAGAGCTCCATTGCTGGGCAGTAGAGCCTTTGCTGAGTTTTCACTGAGTCTTGTCTGCGTTTTCCCTGAGGGGGTGGCATCCAGGTGTGCGTTCTTAGTCCTCTTCACTCCAGGCCTTCCAGATTGTTCCACAGCCATTGGCCAATGAGGTCATGAGGTGAGTTCAAATCATTTCCAATGGGATTGCACCAACGTGGTTCATTGCTGCCACGCTGGGAGGTGTAAAGTGCAAAAAATCAGACAGTCAAGATGCTAGAACACCTGATTGATGCTTCTCCAATAATCAATCCTTGGGCCAGTTGTAACTGGTTTCCCTTCAGTCTTGGTTTCCACTGTTCTCTATAACTCATAACTGCTGGCTGCTGTTTGCTCACATTGAGCTAATATTCTGTCAGGACTGATATCTCTAACTGTGGGTTATAGTCATAGTCAGAGTCATACAGCACGGAAACAGACCCTTCTGTCAAACCAGTCTATGCCAACCATAATCCCAAACTAAACCTTGAACAGTTTTTCTTTAAATGTGAAATTTGGCTTTGATTTTCTGTTTTTTTTTGACAGCCAGAAGTGAACTATTTCACTTTAAACAAACCACTCTCTTACATTCTATACCGAGTGGTACACATACATTGGAGCAATCTCTGCTGTAACCTTTATAAGTCTGACTGTAATTGTTTAATTGAAAAATGATAACCACATATGTTTAGGAAACTAAGTGATTCAAGTGGAGAATAACACTATTGGGTCAATTTAGAATGTCCAATTTTGAGTCTGTGTCACTTGAACACAATATGAAATAGTTTTTTGTCTCCTTACTGCTTGAGTGCCAATCCTACACATCAAATTTCCTACACATCAAATTTCCTGCTCATCATGGAATCTGTATGATTTTCACCTGTCCAGTGATGAATGTGGTACATTACCCTGAAGCTTCACTCTGCCACCACAGTGTGCTGTGTCTTACTACTCATGTCTTTTCTCAGGGATAAATATGAAACATTACCTGACTGAAAGATCTTATGCAAGATTCCAGAGCGATGTTGAGGAGAGTCATTATTCTTGTGATTTGGCTGACCATATTCTTCTACATATTACAAACTGAAATAAGCTCACTGGAATGTACAAATATCTTATCCTCTTCCAAACATGAGCCTGAATGTTCTGGGTTACTTCCTTGGTAGCTTACCTAGCGCAAGGGCCTGTGGCATATTGAGAACCATGCTCGTGAGCCTGCTGCAAGGCCTCTGAACTTCACTAAATGGTTATCCTGGTTTCATATGGCCTGGCTAATTGACAGTGACCCTGGCAATCAGGATTTACACCTTGATACCATAATATTGAATATACTGTTTGTGTACATTTCCAAGTACAGATTGTTGGTGAACCTGCCTGGACTTCGAGAATATCTGTCACACTTCATTGCTAAATACAGATAAATTGCCTTAAATTGGCTGTTGCAACAACAGCAAAGTGGTTAGCACTCATGGTCATAATGCTGACGTGAAATCCTGATATTCACACACATGTAATTAAACATGTATTGGTTTTAGGCCTTTGTCAGAGACGCACCATCAAAGAAAACCAAGAAGTTGCTAAGAGTGATAGAATGCACTGCTTCAGGTGCAAGTTGCAGTATTCACAGGTGTAGATAAAACATAGAATGAATGTGAGGTTCAATTTTCTATGTACTATTCTGCTGTAAAAAAACATTCACGCTTAAACTTGATGAATGAGCTGTAAGTTTAACAGGGTGGTAAAGTCATGCAATTGCTGAACATCCAATACTGCTCTGTAAAGTTAATCATTTAAGAATGGATTACATTGCCTCAGAGCAACATTTAAAAATTCCCTGAAAATAATGTTTTAATTTTGTTCTTTATCTTAGCTGCTATCTTAATCCCTTATGTATATTTCAGCATTTATTCAACCTCCTTTGAAATTATTAAAATGTGGATGATATTTTCTGCTTTGTTGCCTGAGAATTCTTCATCTCAATTGTCAATTCAGTCTGCCTGATGACTACACCCTTGTCAGACACCACCAAACTCCTAATGATGATGCCAGATTCACAGTCACATCTGAACAGAGGAAATTAATACTCAAGAGACCAGTAAATCTTTGTGGGTATTGTACATTCCAACAGCTATGACACTTCAAAAAGATGCTTGATTGGCAAGAAAGCACTTCATCATCATATACAGTGGTCATCAAAAGCTCCAGATAAATGCCTGTCTGTATTTTCTCCAAGGTCAGCAGCGAGTAACATCACTTTGTCGCTGACCTCTGAGTCTGGGATGGTTCCTCTTCCATTCAGCACTCTGGGTCCTTTGCATTCTGATTGGTCTTGACCGCAAAGTCAAAATGATGCATTGAACAGCTGGTCTGGCACATAACTCAGTGTGTTTATATGTCAGTTATGGAATTAGCAGTTGACTCAGCAGTCTTTGAAATTTTTGATAGCTCACTTGTGTGTTCATCGGAGTGCACTTGAATTTCAAGATCACACAATTCATACACATGCAGGACTTCAAGTGCACTTAAACATGAGGGAAGGGAATAAAATTTCATTCAACACACAATGTTCTCAGAAAATTAAAACCCTCAAGAATACAATGTGCTTCATTTGTTAAAATACTGATGTGAGAATAAATGCTTGTTTACTCACAATCATTAACACAAAAGAGAATACACACTATTGTGCAGAAGAAGCACTTGAGTTTTAAAAAAAAATCAAATATGCTAGCTTTTAATATCAGAAAAATGTTATTGAAATTAATTAAATTTATAGTAGCCCAGGAGCAAAACGTTATGAATGTTCAGGCATATCAACTGTGCACAATAACATATAAGCTGAAGTGAGTTCATTTTCAATAAGATTCTTTATTATCTATGCTTACTTCAACATATAAGTAATGAACATCAGGTTCAAATATCCAATTAGCAATGACTGAGTTGGATTTAACAGGTGCATGAAAAATAGCTCATGAAGAGAAATGAATAAATATCAGCAGGTAGCAATACTTTAATCCCAGCTCAGTTATTCTTGTCAGAAACTTATGCAGGTGGCAATGAACTATTTAATTGATTAGCTAAAAGAAAAGTCACACTCACATCAGAGTTCAGATTTCTCTGCCCTGGTAATTTTTCTATTCTTTTCAGAGAATAAGAGTGTCACCCATGAAAATATTGGAAGAAAATGGCTAGTGGAAAAGAAAATGACTTTGACACATGACTTTTTCTATTCACCATCAATGTTCATTCATGTGCAACAGAGTCAGAAGTGATGAGACTGCCATTTTTTTGAAGTTCTGCAATTCCTTCACCTACAGACGTCCATCTAACTATTTCAAAATGATACACTTTATTCCATCACTGAGCCTCCCATGCCAGTAGTCAACACAAGAACAGCTGCATTACTCCCACCATTCTAAATACCCCTTAATTCTAATTTTAAAATATCAATGATTCTCATATCCAAGCTCAGAAGGAAGCCATTCGACACAGTACCATAGAGTCAGAGTTGAGGGTGTGGTGCTGGAAAAGCACAGCGGGTCAGGCAGCATCCGAGAAGCAGGGGAAACAATGCTTTGGGCATCAGCTCTTCATCAAGAATGAGGCCTGTGGGCCCAGGGGCCCACAAGTCACATTCCTGATGAAGTGCTTATGCCCGAAACGTCAATTCTCCTGCTCCTCGGATGCTGCCTGACCTGCTGTGCTTTTCTAGCACCACACACTCAACTCTGATCTCCAGCATCTGCATCCTCACTTTCTCCTCAGATCATACAGGATGGAAACAGACTCTTCAGTCCAACCAGTCCAAGTCCACCCATAATCACAAACTAAATTAGCTCCACCTGACTCTGCTTGGCCCAAATCCCTCCAAACATTTCTTATTCACGTACTTATCAAAATGTCTTTGAAACATTCAAACAATATCCACATTCACCACTTCCTCTATAAGTTCTTTCAACACAAAAACTACTCTCCATGTAAAAATGATGCCCCTCATGTCTTTTTTAAAAATCTCTTTCTCGTCTCAGCTTAAACATATGCTACCGAGTACTGAAAGCCCCACCATAGGGAAAAGACATCCGCCATTCATCTTATTGATATCCCTCATGATTTAATAAAACTCTATAAAGTCACCCATCAACTTCCTACACTCCAGTGAAAAAAAGACTCAGTCTATCAGTCCTTCCCTTATAACTCAAGCCCTCCATTCCTGGCAACATCCTGGCAGATCTCTTCTGAACCTTCTCCAGCTTATTATTATCCTTCTTCAAACAGAACTGAAAACAGTGCTCCAGAAGAGGCCTCATCAACATCCTGTACAACTTCAACACAGCATCCCAACTCCGATACTCAAAGGAGTCATCAATGAAGGCCAGTGTGCTAAACACCTTTTTAATCACCCAGTGATGCAAACCCGAACCCATTGGTCTCTGTTCTACAAAGTTACCTCACACCCTACTTTAAATTGTATAAGTCCTATCCTTTTTTTGTTTTACCAAAATACAATACCTCACTTTTATCCAAATTAAACCCCATCTACCACTTGTCTGCCCATTGACCCAATTGATCAATATCCCTTTGTAATCATAGATAACCTTATTCACTGTCCACTGTACCATCAATTTTTCTGTCATCCACTAACTTACTAACTAGGTCTTATACATTGTCATATAAATCATTTATATAAATGACAAACAAATTTGACCCAGCACCAATCCTTGTGTAAGACTGCTGGTCAATCTCCACTCCAAAAAATAACTCTCCACCATCACTCTTCATTTTGAGCTGTTAAGCCAATTTTGTATCCACCTGAAACTCATGTGATCTAACTTTACTAATTAGGAGAAAGTGAGGACAGCACATGCTGGAGTTCAGAGTCAAAGAGTATGGTGCTGGAAAAGCACAGCCCATCAGGCAGCATCCAAGGAGCAGGAGAGTCGATGCTTCGGGCATAAGCCCTTCATGTGGCTTGTGGGCCCCCAGGCTCGATAGGTAGATGAAGCTGGGGGGGGGGGGGGAATGGTGATAGGTCAGAGCAGAGGGTGGAGCATACAGGTAGGACCGTTCAAGAGGGTGGTCCTGAGTTGGGAGGTTGAGACTGGGATAAGGTGAAGGGAGCAGAAATGGAGAAACTGGTGAAATCCTCATGAATTCCGTATGGTTGAAGTGTCCCAAGATGGAAGATGAAGCATTCTTCCTCCAGGCATTGGGCGGTTAGGGTTTATTAGATTCTCAACAGTGTGGAAACAGGCCATTTGGCACAAAACGTCCACACCACCTCTCCGAAGAGAAACCCACCCAAACCCATTCCCCTACCCTATATTTACTCCTAACTAACACACCTAACATTGTGGGCAATTTAGCATGGCCAATTCACCTGACCTGCACATCTTTGGATTGTGGGAGGAAACCAGAGCACCCAGAGGAAACCCACGCAGAAACAGTGAGAATGTGCAAACTCCACACAGACAGGTGGGAATCGAACCCAGGACCCTGGTGCTGTGAGGCAGCAGTGCTAACCACTGAGCCACTGTGCCACCCTTGGTGATGGAGAAGGCCCAGGACCCGCATGTCCTTGGCGGAGTGGGAGGGGGAGTTAAGTGTTCGGCTACAGGGTGGTGTGGTTGGTTGCGGTGTCCCGGAGATGTTCTCTGAAACGATTGCAAGTTGCGTCCTGTCTCCCCAGTGTAGAGGAGACCACATCGGGTACAATGGATACAGTAGATGACATGTGTGGAAGTATAGATAAATTTTTGTTGGATGTGGAAGGATCCTTTGGGACCTTGGACAGAGGAGGGAGTAGGGGGGTGGGGGTGGGATATATGGGGCAGGCTTTGCACTTCCTGCAATGGCAGGGGAAGGTGCCTGGAAGGGAGGGAGGGTTGGTGAGAGGGTGGACCTGTCAAGGGAGTGGCAGAGGGAATGGTGCTCTAAAACACAGATAGGGGTGAGGACAGAAATATATCTTTGGTGGTGGGGTCTGTTTGTAGGTGGCAGAAATGGAGGAGAATAATGCATTGCATCTGAAGGTTGGTGGGGTGGAAGGTAAGGACGGGGGTGTTCTATCCTTGTTGCAGTTCGAGGGGTGGGGTTCAAGGGCAAAGGTGCAGGAAGTGGAGGAGATGCACTGGAAGGCATCGTCAAATATGTGGGAGGGGAAATTGCGGTCTTTGAAGGAGGCGGCTATCTGAGATGCTCTATGGTGGAATTGTTCCTCCTGGGAACAGATGCGGTGGAGGCAGAAGAATTGTGGATAAGGGATAATGTTTATACAGGAGGCAGGATAGGAGGAGGTGTCATCCAGGAGTTGGTAGGCTTGAAGTAGATGTCCATGTTGAGTCAGTCGCCGGAGATGGAGAGGTCCAGTATGGGGAGGTAGGTGTTTGAGATGGTTCAGGTGAACTTGAAATGGTGGTGGAAGTTGTGGGTGAATTTGATGAACTGTTCAACCTCCTCATGGGAGCACAAGGTAGTGCTGATACACTCATTGATGTCGAGGAGGAAAAGGTAGGGTTAGCTGTCAGTGTAGCTGTGGAAGATGGACTATTCCACGTACCCGACAAATAGGCAGGCATAGCTGGGTCCCATGCAGGTGCCCATGCCTACCTTTGGTCTGGAGGAAGTGGGAGGATTGGAAGGAGAAGAGTGCGGACCAGTTCAGCCAGTTAAATGAGGGTGTCAGTGGAAGGGTATTGGTTGGGTTGTGAGAGGAAGAAACAGAAGGCTCTGAGGCGTTCATCATGGCAGATAGATGTGTACAAGGAGTCTGAGCTATCACTTTCACCCCCAACCTTCATCTAACTATCGCATTCCCTACTAACTTTCCCCCAGCCCACCCCCTCCCATTTATCTCTCAGCCTCCTTGCCTCACAAGCCTCATTCCTGATGAAGGGTGTATGCCTGAAAAGTGGACACTCTGCTCTTCGGATGCTGCCAGACCGGCTGTGCTTTTCCAGCACCACATTCTTCAATTTTACTAATTAGTCTATGATGCGGAACCTTGTCAAAGGCTTTACTAAAGTCACAGAAAACAATTTCTACTGCTCGGCCCTCAGCAATCAAATTTTCCTCACACAAAACCATGCTAACTATTCCTAATCATTCCTCACCTCTTCAAATGCATATAAATTCCATCTTTCAGAATCTACTCCAAAGATTTACCCACCACTGATGTCAGACTCACAGATCTATTGTTCCCAGGCTTCTCCTTATATTTTCTCTGAAACAAATGTACAATATTAGTCAGTCATCTGGCAACTTCAACTGTGTTTTAGATGATAAAAGTATTTCTGCAAGGGGCTTTGCAATTTCCTCCCTAACTTTCCCCAACATCCTGGGATACACAAGATCAGGTTCCGAAGATTTATCCGCCTTCATGTTTCCTGAGACCTCCAGCACTTCCTCTTCTGTAATGTGAACTGTTTTTGAAACATCAATATTTATTTCCCCCGAGTTCTCTCGCCTACATTTTTTTTCTCCATGTAAAAACTGACACAAAATATTCATTTAATATCTCTCTCATTTCCTTAAGTTCAAAACAAAGATTACCTCTGATCTTTAAGGGGCTTCACTCTCTCCTTAGTTGCTCTTAATATATTTGTGGAATTTCTTTGGATTATCCTTAAACTCATTTGCCAGCCTCTCTCAGATCCTGTCTTTGCCTTCCTGATCTTCCTCTTAAAAGTGCCCCTATGCTTTTTAAACTGTTCAAGAGATTCATTTGAACTCGGTTGTCTGTATCAAATATATGATTGTTTTTAATTCTTGACTAGAATCTAAATATTCACCTTTAATCATCCAATGTTCTTTCATCCTCACAGTCTTAGCTTTCACTCTGACAGGAACATAATCCAAAGATGTGCAGGTCAGGTGAATTGGCCATGTTAAATTGCCCAGAGTGTTAGGTGCATTAGTCAGGGGTAAATATAGGATAGGGAAGTGGGTCTGGGTGGGTTACTTTAAGAAGGTCAGTGTGGACTTGTTGGGCCAAAGGGCCCATTTCCATACTGTAGGGAATCTAATCTAAACAATGACTCTGACCTCTTATTGTCACACTTTGGAAAGCTTCCCACTTATCACACATCTGTTTGCCTGCGTCCATTGGTCTGCTCCAACCAACTTTTGAAAGTTCTTGTCTCATGCCATTAAAATTTGCCTTACTCTGATGAAAAATTGACTTTTTAAGGAAGACTCATCCTTTTCTGTAAATATTTTAAAACAAATAGTTATGATCTCTTGACTCAGTGTTCTCTGACTACCACTTCAGTCACTTGCCCTGTCTTATTACCGAAGGTCAAATTTTGCTTCTTCTGGAGGAGGAACATTTACATATTGATGAAGAAAATTTCCTTGAACACTTTTAACAAATTCTTTACCATCCATACCTTTTAACACTATGGCAGTCCCAGTCAATATTTGGAAAATTAAAATTACCTACTATTACAACAATATTCTGACATATCTGAGATCTTCCTACATGTTTGCTCTGCAATTTCTCTGACTATTGTGGAAGTCTATAGCATAATCATATCAAGGTAAATTTCCTTTCTTTATTTCTAATATCAACCCATATATTTTCAATGGATGATCCCTCAGAAATATCTTCTTCAGCTACTGCAGTAATGTTGTCCTTTGTCACAAATGCCACATCCCCCTCCCCCCCCCAGCTTTTTTGTCTCTTTTGCTATCCTTCATATAGGATCTGAAACCCTGCCAGTCCTGTCCATCCCTCAGCCAAGTTTCTGTAATAGTTATGACGTCCGAATCCAATGTTCCCAAACATGTGCTGAGTTCATTAGCCTTATCTGTAAGACCCCTTGCATTAAAATAAATGCAGTTTAATTCTTCAAAGTTACTTTTTTCTCTGACTTGCTCTTCTCTGTCTTTTCTAATTGAATTGTTCTTTCCAGATTCAAAACCATCCTCATCTGCCTATTTACTTGCTACTAAGAATCCCTCCACTCCCTTTCTCTAATAGTTTACAGTCTCCCTTTACAGAATGACAAAATCTCCCCATGAGGATATTGGTCCCTTTCCAGTACAGGTGAAACCCATCCATTTTTGAACAGGTCTTGTTTCCCCAGAGATCCCAATGATCCAAAAATCTGAATCCGTGAACATTATATCAATTCTTCAGCCATTAATTTCATTCCTTTATTCTTGTATTATTTCCCTTATTCAGGCCTGGCACCAGGAGTAAGCTAGAGATTACTACTTTTGAAGTTCTGTCTTTTAATCTTCTACCTAGTCTCTTATATTCACTGTGAAATGCCTTAGTCTTTTTCCGAACAATGTCATTCCTCCCGATGTGTACAAGAACTTGCAGTTTCTCATTCTCCCCTTTAACAATATGCTTCAAACCTTTTGAGACATTCTTAATCCTGGCACCAAGAAAGCAAGATACTAGCCTCGATTCATGGTCACTGCTGGAGAATCTCCTGTCAGTGCCCTTGACAGAAGAGACACTCTAACAATTACTCTTTTAAATTTTGTCAAACCCTACCTAACAAAAGATTCATTTTCAGTGCTCAAGATCTGACTGTCTCTTCTATTTTCCTGACTTGGAGGTGCAGGTGTTGATCCGGGGTGGAAAAAGTTAAAAATCACACAACACCAGGTTATAGTCTAAAAGGTTTATTTGGAAGCACTAGCTTTCAGAGCGCGTCTCCTTCACCAGGTAGTTGCGGAGGTTAAGATCACACTCACAGAATTTATCACCAAAGGAGTCCAGTGTCATGGAGCTGTGATACAGTAATCTTATTTCAAATCTTTCATCTTTTATAATGGGATATGCTGGTTCCTGTCCATTGATATGTAAATCACAGAACTCCTTTAAAATTACATTTTCAAGATAGCTCAGCTTTTTAAATAATAGGTGTGAAGTCTGTCTGCGTCCCAATGCTATGTCAGAGTGACAAACGCTCTGTATAGTTTTACAGAGTTTTACATGGATTCATGCAGCAAATTGAAGTGTAATTCTGCAAAAACAAATTCAGCCATAAGCTTATGTGTGTGTGCATGTCAGAGCGACATTGTGTACATGTGAGTGCATGCGTGCACATGATAGAGTGTGTGTATGTTTTGGGTGTGTATAAGCAGTGTGTGTGTGTGAGTGTGTGAGTGTGATGTGGTATGTGTGAGAGAGTGCATGTGTTGATGTGAGTGCAGGGGGTATACGTTTTAGATTAGTATAGAAACAGGCCTTTCAGCCCAACTCTGACCCTCCGAAGAGTAACTCATCCAGACCCATTCCCCTTCCCTATATTTACCAATGACTAATGCACCCAACACTATGGGCAATTTAGGAGGCAAAAGGGAGGACTGCAGATGGTGGAAACCAGAGTTAAGATTAGAGTGGTGCTGAAAAAGCACAGCAGGTCAGGCAGCATCCGAGGAACAGGAAAATCGACGTTTCGGGCAAAAGCCCTGATGAAGGGCTTTTGCGCGAAACATCGATTTTCCTGCTCCTCGGATGCTGCCTGACCTACTGTGCTCTTCCAGCACCACTCTAATCTCAACTATGGGCAATTTAGCACAGCCAATTCACCTAACCTGCACATCTTTGGATTGTGTGACGAAACCCACACAGACATTGGGAAAATGTGCAAACTCCGCACGGACAGTTGCTTGAGGCAGGAATCAAACCCGGGTCCCTGGCGCTGTGAGGCAGAAGTGCTAACCACTGTGCCACCATGCTACCCTGCGTGCACAGGGAGAGACAGAGCTTGTGTATGAGTGTGAGTTTGTGTGGGTGTAGGAGTGTGTGTGAGAGAGACAGAGAAAGAGAGAGAGGCAGAGAGAGAGAGAATCATGCAGTGTGACATGAACCCAAGCTCCTGGTTGAGGCCATTCCCATGGGTACCAAACTTTGCTATCAGCTTCTCCTTAGTCACTCTGGGTTGTTGCTTGTCTGAAAGCCCGCTCTGGAGGATGGTCACCCGAAGGTCCAGCGCCAGTACTTCATCAGGTAGTTCGCTACCTGACAAAGGGGTAGCACTCTAAAAGCTTGTATTTCCAAATAAACCTGTTGGACTACAACCTGGTGCTGTGTGATTTTAAAATCTGAAATGGGCCATTCACTTTATTCTGGGCTCCCCATCTCTTATTCATCACTTCACCTTTTGCAGCATTGAACCTAAATGCTTCTGAAAATTCACATGTATATTTTCAGATGTGTAATACAATTTATGATTTGCATGAAAATAAATTATAATTAGATTAACACAAATTCCTCCTGATCAGTCAATCCTGACTGATTACAATGTAATACCTATTTACAAATATCATCTCATTTTTAGACTGTAGATGTTTATTTATAATTGAGATCAAACTATTGCAGAGAGGATCTCCATCTTCAGGTTAAAATGTGAAGCATAAGTAAAAAAAAAATTGTAGTTAAAAACTGGTCACATTTAGACACCAGCAAATCTCCATCTCTGCAAATCATGGAGACCATTGTTATGTCATTCTGGACCATACTTGACATGCTGGCAGGTAGTCAAGTTGTTTATGGAAAGTAATTGGAGTTAATGTTTCATTGTTTAATGAGTGATAAAGATCTGCCTAAATGTGCCAGGAAATTGACTCCTTGCCAAAGTAGTAGTCAATGTGTGTATTCCAGCAAGCCACCCAATCTGGTTGGTGAATGATAAAGCTACAGACCACAAGGTCCATCCATCATAAATGATTACCTCTAATGAAGTGATCATCATAAAGTATGCACAAGACGTAGAGAAACATTGTTCTTGACTTGCATATTTCAGAAACATTGCTGCTGCCCATCAAGTGTGCAGAATTTGCTTGTGAAAAAGACATGGTCAATATTTTTCCTTTTGCATTCGTCAGACACTTTTAGTTCCAGAAAGTGCCATCTGCCTCAGATAATTATCTTGAAGGGTAATGCATAACAAGGTTATCAGCAAAAACCTTGAAAGATGAACAGCTATTTCATGTTGCTACTATATACCACATAGTAGAAAAATGAATTGGTGCTCACCACTAACAGGTGGAATGTGAATTTCCGTGATGGGTACCAAAGCCATCTGTCCCAAAAGACGGTAAATCCATACCAAACACCATGTGCCTTTCGTGGTTTCCAACTGACTGCACCTAATCAGCCAGGACTTGCAAAATTCACATTAGGTTCGAACATGGGACATGATTGCTAAATTATACAACATTCATTCAATACTTATTTGCACACACAGGATGAATGTTGATGGGCGGTACGTTGGCTCAGTGGTCAGCACTGCTGCCTCATAGCACCAGGATCCCAGGTTCGATTGCAGCCTCGGGCGACTGTCTGTGTGGAGTTTGCACGTTCTCCCTGTGTCTGTGTGGGTTTCCTCCGGATGCTCTGGTTTCCTCCCACAGTCCAAAGATGTGCAGGTCAGGTGAATTGGCCATGCTAAATTGCCCAGAGTGTTAGATGCATTAGTCAGAAGGAAATGGGTCTGGGTGGGTTACTCTTCGGAGAGTCGGTGTGGACTGGTTGGGCCAAAGGGCCTGTTTCCGCACTGTAGGGTATCTAAAAAAAACCTGTTCAGGAATGTCAGTTAAGCTCATGGCATAGCACACTTGCATGTACTGGAAGTTCCACATATATCTAAACAGGGTGCTGTTCTTTGCAAACAGAAAGAATAAGTATATGCATTGCACTTGTTTCACTTCAACAAAATGAGGACAGCCATTCGCAAGTTCAGTTCTCAACAAAGTCAACCTGTCTGGATTGAAATCTAAATCAAGCTGAGCAGTTATCTATCAATCGTCATTAGCTACAGCATACTCCTTGGCAACTCCTCTTCCAGAACTGACTTGCCAAACAATCATCATGATCCTCTCACAGGGTGTAAATATTGGGACCATCTTGCACTGCAATGTTAGTGTCTCCACCTCTGAGCTAGGAAGTCCAGGTTGAAGTTCGACCTCTCCAAAGATGTGGAATAACCTCTAAACAGAGTTTATTAGAAAATATCTACAACATACATGTTAGTCTTTGCCTTCGATTGGAATTCTTCCAAATTGTATTGATGAGTGCAAGATGGAAAGCTATAACAAAATATCTTCTTTGCAGTAATGTTCAAATACAGAATCCCTACAGTGCAGAAAGGGGCCATTTGGCTCAACAAGTCGTCATCAACTCCTCAAAAAGAGCATTCCAACCGAGTCCTCTACCCTGTCCCTGTGACCCCACATTTACCATGGCTAATCCATCTAACTGCATTTTTTTGACACTACAGGGCAATTTAACACAGCCAATTGATCTAAACTGCACTTTTGGACTGAGAGAGGAAACTGGAGCACCAGGTGGAAACAGCGCAGACATGGGGAGGAAATGTAAACTTCATACAGACAGCCACACAGGGCTGGAATCGAACCTGGGCCCCTTGCACTGTGAAGTGGCAGTGTTAAAAACTGCATCACTGTGTTGCCCTTCAATTCAACTCTGTGTGAGGAAACACAGGTAACAGTGGAGAAATTAAGTAGGTCTTGCAGCATCTGTGGAAAGAGAAATGGAGTTAGTCTTTTAAGTCTGGTGATGCATTGTCAGACGATGAAGGTGAAAAGTCAAAACATTAACTCTGATTTCTTCCCACAGATGCTGCCAGACCTGCTTAGTTTCACCAGCCATTTCTGTTTTTGTCTCAGATATCCAGCATTTGCTGTCCATTGTTTTATGTCAGCATTTTCTATGATTGTTTCAAATTTAGGGTATTTGCTTTTAAAACTACATGCAGGATTTGAATTTCATACCTCAAAAATGTTTCTTAAGCAGATGAAGAGAAGTTGAACAGTAAAAATCAAATAGAAAACTTAAAATAAGGGCAAAAGTTAAATTATTTAACTGCAAGGATACAAGTGTTGCAGATGTAAGCAGAGAACCACACTCAGCTTGAGGAAGCATGCAGACCAAGATGAAGACTTAGAATAGTTGAAGGTCTTACCAACCCATGGAATGAAGCCTCCCACACAGTTACTTAATTGGCCACTGCCCATCTAATCCTTGCAGTGGTAGGATGAAGTCCTTCAGTGACCATTAATTTATAGCCATAGAATCATATAGCAGAGAAACAGACCCTCTGGTCCAACCAGTCCATTCCAATTATAACCCCAAACTAAACTAGCCCTACATGCTTGTGCTTGGCCCACAACCCCTCCAAACATTTCTTATTCATGTACGAATCCCAACATCATTTGAACATTGTAACTATACCTGCATCCACCAGTTCCTCTGGAAATTCATTCCACATACAATTACTGTCCAAAAACTTTGCCTTTCATGTCTTTTTTTTAATATCTTTTGCAATCTGAAAAATATGCCCCTGGTCTTGAATTCCCTCACCCAAGGGTAAAGACACCTGCCATTCACCTTATTGATAACCCTCTTTTACAAATCTGAAATAGTCTGCAGGCTGACAATCCAACACCATCCCAGCCACTAGAAAAATTGTGGCACAGCCAGAGGTGGGCGAGTAGGTGGCAAGCAGACTACCTTGTTTAATTAATGTTCCTTCTCACCTTCAAACCTGCTCGTTGTCAGCACAAAATTCAGTTCAATGGCTATAAGGATAAATTAAATATTAAACAAGGATTATTCAATAATAGCAAGTCAAACAATTTGTACAGAAATATTGGCAATATTTAAACCAAAATTAATGAACTGGAGGCAATCATTTTTACATAGGTTCTGAATATGATTGTAAATGTAACTACTTTGAGAGCACGATTGGCAATTAGATGCTGCAGGACATAACACATTTCAGGAAGAGAAGAAGAAAAGAAGGATGAAGAAGACTGGCAGCTAAACATAAGGACATAATTAGCAGCAAAATAGATACAAAGTACATATGGATCCAGTTAAAATATAACAACTCCATCATTTTATTAGGCAATCGAATAGATAATCAAATAGGCGAAGGACATGTGAGCAAGAAATATGTAGAGAAATCTCAAATAAGTATCAGGCAGAGAATAATGACCTTGCAAGATTTCAAGTATCTCCAAATTAATTGACTCGAAGAAGTAGCTTAATGAGAAAAGGAAATTGAATTTTTACAGTGCATACATTCCTTTTTCACTCAGTGTGTAGGATATCCAACCAGAAAAAAAACAGACACTGCAAGATCATGTAATGGGTAAAGGCAGACAATAAAGAACAAGTAGAGTATCTTTGCAATGATTATCACAACAAAGTATGATTCAAGGTGAAGATCATGAGGGTCATAAAGAGGATAAAGATAACTGAAGCACAAAATATGCAAAAAATAAGGGTCAAAGTGGAAAATGGCAAAGATGGAGAAAACATGAAAACTAAAGAGAGAAAGTCTGTATGAATATTTCTAAGAGGGACCAACAAAGTTTGAGAGCTAACAGGAAGTAAGGGCAGCTTTTCATGAATGTGGTTGAAACTAATCTCTAGAAATGATTAGATCTAAATAAAAATAATTTTCTTCACTGAGGGACAAGCTGAAAAGGATGAGTGTTATTGGAGTAGGAAAGCAGAAAATAAATGGCAAACGAGTGAAACTAAAAGAGGACATGACTCCAGGTCTCAATGGCATTTACCAAAAATACTCATGAAAACGGAGAAAAAAAACAATGGCTAAAAAGTTCTATTTAATTTTATGCTTGTTCCAGGGGACAGCAGATAGCTACTGTTTATTGTTCTCTACTGAAAGAGTAATGTAGAATAAATCGGGGGTTATAAACCAGTTAGTTTAATGTCAGTAGTAGACAAGTCCTGAAATTGACACTAAAATGTGTGATAGAGTAGCATCTAGACATAAAATAAATGGAAAACCAAAGTGTTTGCATGGATTCCAAAAAGTTGTTATGCCAATTTAAACTAATAAAATTCTTTGATCAAGGTAATGGAACAAAATGCAGTAGAAGTCAGAGGTTTAAGATTTCCTAATAAACTACCATGGTAGAGGCTCACAAACAATATATGGCACATGGTGTCAGGAGACAAAATAGCGGAATCAATAGAAAACTAGCTCAAGATACAGCTAAGTGTAGGAACAAGGATAGCTACTCAGATTAAATTGAGGTACTATATAATGGTGAACAAGGAACAGGGCTGAAACAGTGTCATTATGTTAAAGATTTGGATTTAGGAACAAGTAACTCCATGCCAAGATCACAGGCAAGCGAACAACTGAAATTGTTCACCAAGCACTGGAATTTATTTGTTAAAGGAAGAATTAAAAAGTCGTAATGAATTTGTCCACGAGCCTGGTCAGGACACACTAAGTTAATTACAGAATTGCTACTTTAGTCATGGCATGAATGGAAGCATGAGAGAAAGTGCAAAAATCAAGGCTGCTTCTTAAGTATAGGACTGAAGGAATGCTGCATTATTGGAGGTGCAATCTTTTGAATGAGAAATGAAATCAAGGCCCGCTCTTTCCTCTCAGCTGGACATAAAAGATCTCAGAACTACTTTACCTTGGTGCCCTGGACTATGTTTATATCCCTCAAACAACTGTGGAACATCAAGATACTTGATCATGATCATATGCTGTTTGTGGGAGATTGTGGAGAGCATATTGGTCACTCCTTTTCCTGCATGGCAACAGAGATTACATGTCGAGATTACTTAACTGGTTGTAAAATGCTTTGATATATCAGATGGAAATGAAAGACACCAAATAAGACAAGGTGCTGCATTTTGGAAAGACTTCTACATTTAATGGTAAGGTCCGAGGGAGTGTTGCTGAACAAAGAGACCTTGGAGTGCAGGTTCATAGCTCCTTGAAAGTAGAGTCGCAGGTAGATAGGATAGTGAAGAAGGCATTTGGTATGCTTTCCTTTATTGGTCAGAGTATTGTGTATCGGAGTTGGGAGATCATGTTGCAGCTGTACAGGACGTTGGTGCAGCCACTTTTGGAATATTGAGTGCAATTCTGGTCTCCTTCCTATCGGAAAGATGTTGTGAAACTTGAAAGGGTTCAGAAAAGATTGACAAGGATGTTGCCAGGGTTGGAGGATTTGAGCTACAGGGAGAGGCTTAAAAGGCTGGGATTGTTTTCCCTGGAGCGTCGGAGGCTGAGGGGTGACCTAATAGAGGTTTATAAAATCATGAAAGGTATGGATAGGGTGAATATATGTACAAAGTCTTTTCCCTGGGGTGGGGGAGTCCAGAGCTAGAGGGCATGGGTTTCAGGTGAAAGGAGAAAGATATAAAAGGGACCTAAGGGGCAACTTTTTTCACGCAGAGGGTAGTGCGTGTATGGAATGAGTTGCCAGAGGAATGGTAGAGGCTGGTATAATTATAGCATTTAAAAGGCATCTGGATGGGTATATGAACAGGAAGGGCTTAGAGGGATATGGACCAAGTGCTGGCAAATGGGACCACATTAGGTGAGGATATCTGGTCGGCATGACGAGTTGGACTGAAGGGTCTGTTTCCATGCTTTACATTTCTATGACTCTAAATGCAAGTCCTTTTCCTTTCAAAACATGATTTCTAAGAATAGTGGAGGGACAACAGCTTTTGTGAAATATTCAATAGGGAGGACAGTTTCTATTAAAAGTAGAATTAGATCTAATGTGATCAAGTTCTTCAATAACATTTTGTTGATTAGCAAAATAGGTTAAATAAAAACAAAAGGTTAGGAATAGCTTTGGACAGGGTAGATGCTGTGCAAATGTTTTCATTTGCAGGAGCATTTAAAACCAGGAATTTTAATTACAAATAACTGCCTTAGGAAGAAAAGCATAAATTCTGAACTCAAAGAATAGATAAAAAGTAAACTTTCACTGGAAAAAAATGAATGATGCTTTCACATGAAAATTAGAAAGCAAAGATATTCTGAAATATTGGGGTGAGGTGGATGAAATGGGAAGTATTGACGGGAATGAAAGAAATAAAATCTGGAAGCCTATGATTAATGCCATCCACTGTGATGATGTCACAGACACACAGGGTTAGTCAAAGACAGTCAGTGGAGAAGCTTGTACGGTCTTGAGCGTGCACTGTTAGAAGCACTCATGCAACCTGTCTATAGTTTACAGCAATACCATGACCTTAAATGTTGACTCAGTTCTCAAAGCAACAACCAATTGGACGAAACAGGTGGAATGCCTCCACCCACAACAAACCACAACAGGAGGATGTTTGTGTGGACTATAAATGCCAGACTAAGCCAAATAGGTGTTTTTTATGCTGGTAGCTCATGAGTTAATTCATATTTGAGTTATTTTGTGGAAGTCTTTACTCCACAAAAGCTTTCTTCAATTTATTTTATCCTCCTCTCCTGCAATTGCTGCAGAATACCTGACTTTGGTTTACTTCTCCTCAGTTGCTACCCGGGCTAAGATACGTTAACCTTGAAAAGGCCAGGGGTTAGATCTGGAAATGTCTTACTCTCTTCAGTTCAGCATCACATTTGACAATGCATTGCATGAACTGCAGGATTCAACAAAGTGACTCAGCATTCTCAAAGGCAATTAGGGAGAGGCAACAATTTTTTGACGTGCTGGTCATACTCACATTCTTTGAAAAGAATAAAACAACATGGATCTTCTTGACTATTCCCACTCCGAACGTATATTAAAAATTTAACTAATTTGTCTCCAGTCATCTAAGTTGAGCAGTAAATTGCTCGTGAGCTAAATGAATATTCTCTGTCTATGGATTTGTGAGTCAGTTCTGTAAAATAAAAGAAAGCACAAAGCAGTGGCTTGCAAAGTGCATTAGTTATTTGAGATTATTTTGAAGGGGTTGGAAGAGCAAGGGGTGAAGGGTGTAAGATAGGTGCAGGATGTGGGAAGAGAGAGTGGAGAGGAGAAGGAGGTGAGAAAGGAAAAGGCTCTTCCCTTCACCCCCACCATCCCCCAAAAACCCAGGCCCTTTCCTGCCATCTCTCCTTTCTCCTTTCCCTCCTTCCAGGCCCTTTGCTCCCCACTCTCTCCCCATCACTCCAAATATCTCCCAACCCTTTCCCATAAAGAACAAAACAGAAGTACAAAAGAAATAGAATATGTCTGAGATCATTAAAATACGGGGAAGTAATCATTTATGCTCAATACAATTTGCAAAAACAAAGAGAAGATGGAGAAAAGTACATGCAAACACTGAAGAAGTGAAGTAAACTATTTGAAAGATTTATTTGCTGATTGAATCTGAACAGGATAGACTGGTGTGGAAATCTTGAAATAAATCATCCACGAATGGAATGTAAAGTGAACTACGATTGGTGAGGCAATAGCCTGGTAGCTTTATCAGTGCACTGTCATTCCAAAGAGCTAGGTAATGTTCTGGGACTCATGTTCAAATCTTACCATGGCAAATGGTGAAATTTGGATAAATTTTTTAAAAAGTCTGGAATAAAGAATCTAAGGTTGATCATGAAACCATTACTGATTGTCAGAAAAAGAAAATCTGGATCACTAATATCCTTTAGAGAAAGAAATAGTCATCAATACTTGTGACTACAGACCCACAGCAATGTGCTTGACCCCCAACTGCCCGATGGGCAAGAAATGCTAGCCTCACCAGCGAATGAATGAAAATTTTAAAAATGATCTGACTACTTTAAAAAATAGTTTCTCAATCTTCTCCTTGCCTAATACAGAAGGCAATATTTTTTCACAAATTTATGAGAAAAACATTTTTTTATTATAAATGTTTAAAAAGAACATAGCCTAAAATCAAATTGAAACTGCTGTTAAAGTATTTCTTCTGTATGACATTAATTGACGCATTTTCAAGTCTGTGCATTTTCTGTTTTTAATTCAAAAATCCAGCATTTGTAGTTGGCTTTCTCCCCATTTCCAATAATTACAATTAAAATATAAAGTGGCATACAGCCTGACACACGTGATTTTGCAGAGCAGAATGGTTTTCAGTGGTGAAATCACATTGCAGCAGCTAATGTGGGATTTAAAAGAGTCTTCTCAACAAACAGTAAACTCTGCATTACAGCGATAACCTTCTGCCTAATTCAGGTCTTATTAGACAAGATTCACTGAGAGCACAAAGATGGCAAATTTGTTTTTTTTTCCCCATTGAAATTTAATTTTATCTTCTTTAGAATTCATGTAACACTGGTTTCACTTTTACAAAAAAAAGTGCATCAACATTATTGTTGAGACTAACTTAGAGATTGTAGTATACTAGTATACCTCATGGTTGACATGCACTGATCACTACATGGAAATTCGGGACATTTCCTTTTTTGTGGAAGAAGCAAAGCTGTAGTTTCACTCTTCATTGAACATTCACGTTCGTGATTGGTGTTGCACTCGGCCCTTGGAGGAACATGCTCAATGTACAGTTGACCACCCACCTCCATACCACCCACCCACCTGACTTCCTTCACTGTGCGGTCACTCTCAGCGGGTTAAGTGAAATACTGTAGATGAATTCAAGAATGTAAGAACTCTTGTCAGTCAACTGCCTGAGGTGGTGTCGCATTAAAACAATCCTGGCGCCTGCCTTTGAGTATGTCATTGTTTTATTATGATTGACTTCCTCACCATCATCATCCTCCCTGCTTCATCCCTCACCATCTTCCCTACTATCCATGACACCCATGTCATGGAATTTAGCCACCCTCAATTCTTCCTTACCTTGACACTACCCTCTTGCTCCCTGGGATTCCTCGTGTACTGTCCATGTAACCTGACACCATTTTCCCCCCAACCCGCTTCCAAATACAACATTATTGCCAAACCCTTGTTGGTCTTTGAGCTTCCATGCAAGCTGGCATTCTCCTATTCTTGTTACTTGCATCAAACAGTCCTCCAAAAATTGGCAACAGCATGAAGCTAATTAGTGCATCCCATCTTTAAACTAATGTCAACTCGGTGTAGTGAGAGCCTCATGTACTATTGACTTTAGTCATAGAGTCATAGAGCATGAAAACAGACTTTTCGGTCCAACGTGTCCATGCCGACCAGATATCCCAACCCAATCTAGTCCCACCTCCCAGCACCTGGCCTATATCCCTCTATAACCTTCTTATTCATATACCCATCCAGATGTCTTTTAAATGTTGCAATCATACGAGCCTCCACCACTTCCTGTGGCAGCTCATTCCATACACGTACCACCCTCTGCGTAAAAAAGTTGCCCATTAGGTCTCTTTTATACCTTTCACTTCTCACCCTAAATCTATGCCCTCTAGTTCTGGACTCACCCACCCCAGGGAAAAGACTTTGTCTATTTATCCTATCAAGGATTTCCATCAAAAGGTTTTAAGGAGTCCTCATACAAATACAAGTACAAATCGATCACAGGCTGGCAGTGAGCTTGGCCTGACTCAAATGTACTGCTAATTTTCTCTCTGCATCCCAACTTTTTGGAGGGAAATCAAAATTTTGCTTCCTACTTAATTCAGTCACATCACATGCCACATAGTCAGTTGTGTGCTCGAAACAATCAATCACCCCATTCTCTCTCTTTCTCCACAGTTGTTGACAGCTTTGCTGGCTGCTTTGAGTATTTTCACTTTTTGTTTCAGAGTTCTGGCATCTGCAGAGTTTTATGTTTGTATTTGCTCCTTAATTGGATTGCAATTCCAACATATCTGTCATTTTTTATAGCAATATCTACAATTGCATTTGCTGCTTCTGGCTGCATTTAGTGGATTTTTAAACAAATGTTTGCCTTTAGTCCTACATTGCACTGTGAGAAGAATTGCACTGTGAGAAGAAAACCATACATCTGGGAACATTAAGATGAAACAGTGTGCTCAGTCTCGAGGAGAAAGCCAAGGAGTTTTTATCATAGGATGTAAGTGAGTTGGTGCAAAGACTTTGTTTTCCGCTGGGAGCTCAAGGATTTAGATATCAAGGGCCTGGCTTTTAACAGAAGGATGCTTTTTGCTCATTAGCAATTGTTGCAGTCTTTGACTGATGTATCGAACAAATTTCAACAAATCATACAAGAGTGCAGGATTGCACAAATTGCCTGTCTGGGGTGTTGATGAACATTGTTGAAAATCAGCATGAAGGCTAGGATGAGTAGCAGCTCCATGCAGTCTGCAAGACAATACTTTGTGGCAGAAGTCCAAACATCAGCCCAAGTATCTCTCATGTTGCCAAACAGGTTTTAGTTGTTATGTGATCCCCTCATTTGATGGGTTGGTTGATGAACTGTGCCAGAGAGGGGAATTGTGGTGTGTTATGTCTCTGACAGAGTCTCCTTAACCACACATCAACATGCACAGTGACTGCAGAGGCAGGATTGTGCCACCAATTGATAATGTTTCTCTCTCCGTTGACACAATGCTTTCACAGTAATCTAAACCCCTTTCCAATGACTTTTTCATGGCCAGCTGGGACTTTGTCCATGGTGTCACTGCTGCATCGTAAAGCTGGCTAATCAACAGCCATATTGACAGAGACAGAAGCCACTGGAGCACAAGTACCATTTCTGGATAAACCATTGCCAGCGGCATCAGAGGCTGTTAACTCAGAAATTACACAAAGAGCCACAGAAATAGTTAGTCTAGCAGAAAATACAGCAGCTGTTAAGAACAGGAAAGACTGGGAGCAGATAGTAGAAACTGATGTATCTGAATTATTTTGAAGATCAGATATGATCTGTGAATTGTGACTTGTTTTGAGGTAACACAGAAAAAAAACTGTTGAGATGAACAAAAGTAGAGAGATGAGAGTTAGAGAGAGTGAGAGAGAGAGGGAGAGAGAGTGGAGGATATGGTTTTTTCTATGTGATGATCATTATCTGTTGCAACAGAAGTGAAAGATTATTTTAGTATGGGCAATGTGAATGGAATATTCTTTAGCTTGAGGTACAAAATATTTCTCTCGTATAATCTGGTAAGAAAACTTAATGTTCGTAGAGTGGAAAACATACAGAGTTAGTTGGATGACAGAAAACAAAGAACAGAGCTAAGTGTTTGTAAATTTTGCGAAAATGCTTCTGCACAGATGCTGCCAAACTAGCTGGTTTCTTCAGCAATTTCTGGCTTTGTAAGCACAGCTGAAACATTGTTAGCAACTCTTCAATCTCATTTACTTTTGTCATTTGTTTTCTTTTTAAGAAACTGCAAATACTTGCTCAAAACATTTTTCCATGCCTGGCCAGCTTCCTATCGTAGTTGAATTTCTTTCCACAGATTAATCTTTCAGTCATTTTTTGCCATTCTTTATATTCTATCTGCTACAGATCAATCCCATTGTCCCAAAGCCCTGTCTCCTGAACCAGGTTTCCAATTATGCATTCACCTGTATTTTCTTCATATTTCTGTAATCATGCGCATGTGGCCCTGGGAGTAATCGGGAGATTACTACTTGATCTGTTTTCTGCTGCACGACCTGTTATTCCTCTTGGAAATGGTTGTTACCCATTTCCTGTCTGCCTGCTTGCCCCTAACATGGTGTGATCAACTACATTAGGTGCTACTCATGTAGTTCTCTGTCTCATGGATGCCCCTCAATAAATAGATCTGTTGTTTGACCTCTGAATCCCAGAAGTCAAGTCTGTTCACCTTGCGATAACTTCTGAACATGGGCTCCTCGATCAAAAGAGGCATCTGCCACACTCCGTATGCCACAAGATGGACATTCTGAAAGCTCTGCTATACCTTAACACTATGCTTTTAATTTAGTCCATTTACTTCAACTTAAATCACTTTTACTTACTTTTACGCTACTCTTGGTCTAGTAAGGATAAAATGGAGATTAGTAGATCATAGAAATACATCATTCTTACTTTCAGATCAGCTCTGTTCTACAACTAACCTTCTTCCTTTCTCAGTGCTATTTTAGAAATTTGTGTTTTCAGCACAAAACAGCAGCTGCTCAACAACAAAATCAACCCATGACTTTTCTACAAAGTTCTTCTTCGACGTTTTTCTCCTCTCCTCAATATTTTAGTTAAATCCATTCTCTCTCATGTGCTGTTTTATCTGGTTCACCCTCTCTCTCCTCTCACATTGTTTTACCTATTGCTTGCTTTCCCTGTCTCTGCCCCCTTTATCTGTTTCTTGTGCTCTCTCATTCCTCACACTGTTTTATCCAGTTCCTGTTTTCTCTCCTTTACTGTTTCATTGTGACTGATCTCTCTCTCTCTCTCTCTTTCATTGTTTTTCCTGGTTTGCTTTTTCTCTCTCTCTCTCATACACAGACATGCTCTTTTGCCTGGTGTCCATACTCTTTCTCTTTCTCCTTGCATGCTGTGGTTCAAGCTGTTTCTTGCACTGTTATATCTAGTCGGTTCTATCTCTTCATGCTGTTTGTGCCCACGGTCAGCCTCATGCAATTTCAATCAGGTGACAGTTGTGCAGTTGTAATGTGATAAGACAAGTAATGCAGAATCCCGGGCTAACATTCTGAAGATATGGGTTTGAACCCACTGTGATGCCATTTGAATTCAACAAAATTGTGGAACCAAAAATTTGTTTAACAGTGGCAAAGTAACCATGGTTGATTGTTGTAATGACCCATCCAGTTGTAATAACCCATCCAGTTCACTACTGCTTTTCGAAGGAAGTCAGTTATCTTCACCAAATCTTGCTGACATGTGACCCTAAACTCTCAGCAATGCAGTTCATTCAATGGCTTTCTGGGAAATTACTGAGAGGTAATAAATGCTGGTTTAGCCAGCGACACCCACATTTGCAAATGGAATAAAAAATTGGAATCTGAGTAACTCACACCTCTGAGAGGTTTTCAGATGTAAATAAGTTATTAGATGATGTGCATGCTGAGTTTCTATGTTTCCACAGGTAACATATTCATGTCATGCCCTGGCCATATAAACTAAGTTATTAAAGGCTGTCTTTGCAATGTGTTAGATGGTAAAAGTGACAGGTTGTATCTGCATCCAAATAACATTATGTATGTGTGTGAGAGAGTGAGAGAGAGTGAGAGAAAGAGAGAATCAGACAAAATAGCAAGAGACAGGGCATGAATCACACAAAACAGCTCAAGGAGAGACAGCATACAACAGATAATACAACATATTGGAGACTGTAGCTATCAGATAAACAGCCTATGACAGAGGATGGGATTAAACAGCAGGCACCAGATAAAAAGTGAGAGAAAGAGAGTGCAAACACCTCTATGATTAAAAGAGTGACCTTTATGACAAAAACCGCATGAGGAAAAGTGGACATAAGATAAAACATTGCAGGGCAACAGTGCAAATAGCAGATAAAGCAGCACAAGATGAGAGACAGTGGATAACAGATAAAGCAACTTAAGGAGAGAGAGTGCACCAGCTGTATGACTGAAAAGCAGGATTAACAGCAGTGAACTCTGAGAAATGGAATTTGATTTTCATCAATCAGATGAGTATGTGAGCCTGTAATTTTCCATTCCCATGATCTCATATTCATCTCAGAGGAGCTTGCTTACCCTACTTTCATGTGGGAGGGTGAGCATGGGTTGCAGATAGACCTGCTGCCTCCAGAGACAGACACAAGGCAACAACAGATAGAGGTGGATAACAAGGCTGGAAGATTTGAGTCTTAAAGGTTTATAGCTTAGCAAAAGGTCTTTCAGCCCATCAGGTTCACACCAGTCATAAACAACCATCTAACTATTCTAATCCCATTTCTCAGAACTTGGTCCATAGCCTTCTAGACCTTGGCATTGTAGATGTACATCTGAATACTTCTTGAATGTTATAAATGTTTCTGCCTCTGCCACATTTACAGTAGTGAGTTCCAAATTCCCATTACCCTCTGGGTGAAAAAGGTGAAAAGTCATCTCTAAACATCCTGCCCCTTACCTTAAATCTATCTTTGGTCATTGATCCCCCCCATCAATGAGGAAATGTTTCTTGCTGTGTATCCTGTCCATTCCCTCCTAATTTTAAACATCTCAATCATGACTGCCCTCTGTCCTTTGATCCAAGGAAAACAAGCCCAGTCTAGCCTATCTCTCTTCATAACTAAAACTCTCCAGCCCAAGTGACACCCTGATTAATCTCCTTGGCATCTTCTCCATTGCTATCACATCCCGATGTGGCCTCCTCTATATTGGGGAGACAGGCCGCCTACTTGCGGAGCGTTTCAGAGAACACCTCTGGGACACCCAGACCAACCAACCCAACCACCCTGTGGCTCAACACTTCAACTCCCCCTCCCACTCCACCAAGGATATGCAGGTCTTTGGACTCCTCCATCGCCAGACCACAACAACACGACGGTTGGAGGAAGAGCGCCTCATCTTCCGCCTAGGAACCCTCCAACCACAAGGGATGAACTCGGATTTCACCAGTTTCCTCATTTCCCCTCCCCCCACCTTGTCTCAGTCAAATCCATCGAACTCAGCACCGCCTTCCTAACCTGCAATCTTCCTCCTGACCTCTCCACCCCCACCCCAGTCTGACCTATCACCCTCACCTTGACCTCTTTCCAGCTATCGCATTTCCGACGCCCCTCCCCCAAGTCCCTCCTCCCTACCTTTTATCTTAGCCTGCTGGACAACCTTTCCTCATTCCTGAAGAAGGGCTTATGCCCGAAACGTCGATTTTCCTGTTCCCTGGATGCTGCCTGACCTGCTGCGCTTTTCCAGCAACACATTTTCAGCATAAACCTTAAGGGACCAGTGAACATGCACATCAAGATCCATCCGATCCTCATTACTTCACAGGATCCGACCTTTCATCATATATTCCGTTGCCTTGCTTGTTCTGCCCAAGTACATCACCTCACACTTATGTGGACTGAACTCCATCTGCCCAATTGACCAACCCATCTATCTCCTCCTGTAATCTCAGGCCATCATCCTCATTTTAAGTTTTCCCTTGCACATTCTGTACTCTGTTGGTACTTTTGCTGTTTTGAGCCCTCGGTTTCTGAAATAATCCTCTATTTTTCTTTTTAACCAATCCTGTACACCCCTTGATGCTCAGGATTCACTAGACTTGTTGGTCTCACCTTGGTCTTTATTGGAAGATGTTGGCCCTGTACTCTCCCTACTTCCTTCTTGAATGTGTCCCACTGGTCTGCCACAGATTTACCACAGCTCAGACGACAGTGAAATTAAGCATTGTAGTTTGCTGTGTCCTCCATTGGATAAGAGCGTGATGCAATTTCTCCTGCAGTGAGTCCATCTGTTGCTGAAGATTGGTGAGTAATCCCATTTCCAAAAGTGCTCTTTGTGACACAGTCACAATCCCTGCAATGCTTCAGAATACAATGAACTTTTATTCTTGCAATGCCTGATAATCCTCTCTGACAACACCTCCAATATTGTGGCCTGAGAAGTGTAGATCTGTTCTCTCTACTGCCGTCCACAATGACAGTAATTTGACAAAGAGGTTGGCTAATTTCCACCTCATAATCTTGAATGTTCTAACATGATTTTGAGAACCCCAGATATACGCATTTCCCTTCTGCAGCCTGTAGATACACGACAGATTCTACCAATGCTCCCAACAGGTGCATGCAAGGGTGAGAGTGACAATCCGAATGTCAGGAGCATTTTGAGATGAAGATCTCAGAGGGCCTTGTCTGTTACTCCTCCTGCAGATACTGCTGTATCGCGTTGAAAAGATGGAACTCTTGGAAAGAGTTGAAGGTGTCTTGTTCCCCTGACAGCTTGCCATTGATCATCAGCACACATGACTACAGTGTAGGTCCATGTGCATATCCAGCATGACTGAGTATTCTGCTGGACTTGGGTATGCCAAGTGAAAACTGACCTTTCCTTTGAGGTGGCCAAATGCTTTCATGTCAGTGTCACCAAAGTGGTGACAATTTAGATAAACTCCTCCATTTTTCTTTCCCTTTGGGAGCATTCAGTCCATTAAGTCTGATCCATCACTGATTGAGATCGTGGCTCATCCAATAACACTCAACTCCACTGTCCTGCATTTTCCCTATCTCCCTTGATTCTCCTCCTTATTAAAAATCGGTCTATCTTGGTCTTGAATATACTTAACAACCTGAACTCTGCAGCCTTCTCCATGAGAGAACACTACAGATTCACAATCCTCTTAGAGAAGAAATTCCTCCTCTTAAATGGGCACCCCATTCTCTGAGATTATGTCCTCCATCCCAGGCTATCCCACAAAAGGAAACAAAGTCCTTGCATTTGCCCTGTCAAGTACCCAGAGAGTCTGTCATACATTAATCATGTCCCTTTCATTCTTCTAAACTCTAATGAGAACAGGCCCAACTACCTCAACCTCTCCTCAAAGACAGTTCCTCCATGCACAGGATCAGCATACTGAATGTTTTCTGGACTGCTAATTTATCTGTCATTAGATAAGGGAATCAAAACTGTCTCAGTATTCCAGCTGTGGTCCAACTGGTGCTTTGTATAGTTTGAGCAAGCCTTCCTTTTATTTTTTACTCCATTCTCCTTAAAATAAAGGTCAACTGTCCATTGTTTTCCCAAATATCTGCTGAACTTGGGATGCTAGCTTTGTGTGATTTATGCACAATGACTCCCAAATGCCTCTGTACTGTAGCTTTCTGCAGTATTTCTCCATTTCTTATTCATAATCTTCAGCTTGTCTGTTGTTCCTGCTGGAGAGCACAAACTCACATTTTCCCACTTCAAATTCCATCTGCCAAGTTTATGCCCAATTTCTTAAACTGCTTGTATCCCTGTGCAGACTCTGTGCTCCCCTTTGCCTTCCCACCTATTTTGTGTCATCTCCAAACTTGACTACAGAAGATTCATGTTCCTCATTCAAGTCATTGACGTATATAATTGTGGTCACAGCATTAATCCCTGTGACAAATAATAAGTTAAAAGTTGCCATCCTGAAAATAGCCCCTTATTTCAATTGTCTGCCTTCTCTTAGTTATGATTTGGAGATGCCAGTGTTGGACTGGGGTGTACAAAGTTAAAAATCACACAACACCAGGCTACAGTCCAACAAGTTTAGTTGGAAGCACTATCTTTCTGAGCGCTGCTCCTTCATCAGGTGGTTGTGGAGTAAACAATTGAAAGACACAGAATTGCTATAAATTGTGTCTTTCAATTGTTTACTCCACAATCACCTGATGAAGGAGCAGAGCTCCGAAAGCTAGTGCTTCCAATTAAACCTGTTGGACTATATCATGGCGTAGTGTGACTTTTAACTTCTCTTAGTTAGGCATCATATATCCATACTAATATACCACCTCAAATACCATGAACTCTTGTCATTTTAGGTAGCCGAATGCGGGTACCTTACCAAACGTCTTCTGGGAATCCAAACATATTGTATCTACTTTCCCTTTATCTATCTGGCTTGCTATTCCCTTCAAGAAAAGTAATAAATTTGTAAGGCATGATTTCTCCTTCACTAAACCATGCTAACCTTGCTTGAATATATTACGTTTTCAAATGCTCTGCTATTACATCCTTTAAAATAGAACTCGAACATTTTCCCAATGACTGATGTTAAGCAAACTGGCCTATAATTATGTTTTTTTGGTTTCTTTCCCTTTTTAAAACAAAGCTGTTATTGTTTACATTGGTATTTTTCCAATCCTCTGGGACTTTGCTTGAATCTAAAGGACACTTGAAAGATTACAACCAGTGAATCCACTATCACTGCAACTATTTCTTTTAATATGCTCAGATGCATCACATCAGGTCTATCTTTTGCTTCATAACGCTTCTTCGTACATTTACTCTCATCATAGTTATTGTATTTTTTTCCTCTTTTTGCCCTTGATTATTTTGTATCTTTTGCGTCCTATCAGTTTCTTCTAATGTAAGGATTAATGCAAAGTATATATTCAATTTCTCTGCCATTCTCTGGTTCTCCATTGTTATTTCTCCTCAGGGTGGGTCACTGGACAAGAAAATTTAACTCTGATTTCTCTCCACAGATGCTACCAGACCTGCTGAGATTTTCCAGCAATTTTTGTTTTAGTTTCCAATTTCTAGCATTTGCAGTTCTTTTAGATTTTGTTACAACCAGTTCTTCTATAACACGATGGTTAGGTTCTTTTACAACCCCACATTATAGAAAAATTGCCCTTTAGAAACAGCACTTAAAGTGTTGGTGATGTAATTGCATTACAGCCAAACAACATTTCAAAAATTCATCCTTTAGTGTCCCCAATTTGTCATTCACGTTACAGTGAATTTGGATCGAAGAATTGCACGTTATAGCAGAATGGCCTATATTTCTTCAGCCTCATTCTCAAAAGGCCCTTATTAACACTGGCTTCTCTTTTCCCTTTTATGAAATTAACAAAGCTCTGGCTGTCAGTCTTGACATTACTTGCAAGTTTGCCCTCAAAATTTATCATCTCCCTCTTTTTGTTTTGGTCATCTTTTGTTCAAGAATTCAACTTAGATCCTGCAAAAGATGCCCTGAATCCATGAAAATAGTCTATATTTTTTAAATGCCCACTTCTGCAATGTAACCATTATGTGCTACATGCAGGCTTGCTACCTGTACCCTTATTCTACACTGACAAAATCTGTAGGATTGAGAATGGAGTCAGGACTCCTAGAAGCAGATTCACCATTCCAAAAAATGTGAAAATCCAGTTCCAGGTATAATTGATCTCCAAATATCATTTATTCCAGTAGTCAAAAATTGGCACACTAAGGCACATAGCAGAGAAAGACCAATCATTTACATTCTTTCACTGGTGTTCATGATAAAATCTTTGCATGCATGTGATCGGAGAAAATTATTTGCTCCATTATATTTATATAATGGGACGGCATGGTGGCACAGTGGTTAGCACTGATGCCTCATAGTGCCAGAGACCTGGGTTCAATTCCCGCCTCGGGCAACTGTCTGTGTGGAGTTTGCACATTCTTCCCGTGTCTGCATGGGTTTCCTCCAGGTACTCTCACAGTCCAAAGATGTGCAGGTTAGGTGAATTGGCCATGTTAAATTGCCCGTAGTGTTCGGTGAAAGAGTAAATGTAGGGGAAATGGGTCTGGGTGGGTTGTGTTTCGGAGGGTCGGTGTGGACTTGTTGGGCCGAAGGGCCTGTTTCCACACTGTAAGTAATCTAATCATTTGGAAATAAGTTAACATTTTAAGGAATTGTTGAAGGGACAATGCACTGAATGATCTGCATGGAAGTTGGTACAACTTCTGGCATAAAATTGCTGAAGATTACAACAGTTGTATGTAATACCAATAAATATATTTGCATTCACCCATGAATAAGTCATAATGGCTAAAGGTTTGGCCACTTCACAGTTATTGATGGACAAGTCATTTCCATGTACCTGATTATTTCAACCAAACAAGATGCAGTTTGCTTCACAAAGCTGAATGCAGAAATGCAACAGATAAAAATAACTCAGTACTTCCGCTCACTTAATGCCAAAACCATGACATGTCTGTAGAGAAGACACTTTAACCCGAAAAGGATCTCTTCTTTTAACTGAAGGGTCTTATATTTCTTTTCCATTGTGAAAGCAGCAAAGCATCACAATTATACCACTCATGTCACATTGACTGAAGAAAATCTTAAACGGAATCAAGAACAATTTACTTCGCCTCAGGAAAGCTACTTCATGATTGTGCAGCAGCAAATTCACATCTGTTGTAGCACAAACTTTGGTAGCAAATAATACCAAGCATCAAAAATAGTTTTACAGCAAGCTATTCCTTAGAAGTCTGTGGAAATTATCTGTTCCTTAAATTCTACAAAGGGTAATGATACTGCTCTCCAGGAATTAAGTTTTTTTCAAATGAACAAAGATGTAATGATCAAATAATACAGTCCTAGAGTTCTATGAAGGAAAAGGCTCTTTAGCCCATCATGTTCACGCAGGTCAAAAATCAAATCTTAACTATTCGAATTCCATTTTCTAGCACTTGGCCATAGCCTTCTCTGCTTTCACATACAATTTCTGTTTTAAATCATAGAAGAAAATCATGACTAAAAGCAAATTAAACAGTTATAGAATCATCTACATACATCTATCATTCATAAATAATTATTTTACTTTACAATATGATGTGTGCTCAAAAATGGAAGAGATAATTGACAATTTCTCACAATAATTGGACAATTAAGTGACATGAGACAGCAAATTCCAAACATATAAGACATATATATGAGAGGATGCGCATCTTTGCAGAGTTAAAATGTCACCATTGTTCAATTAATAAAGTGAAACTTTGAAAACATTATAATACATTTCAAAGACAGAGAACATTGCCTGGACAAACATTTTGAATACTCATCCAGCGATAGCATGATTTTGACAGATTCCTTAATTGGCTGTATCTGAGAACATTTCTAATGCAAATAATTGCTTAACATAGTATGGAAGTTGATTAGAATGTAGTTCAAAGAGCATCAACCAATTTTTCTCTCAATGTGAGACATGACATTTTGAAGAAGCCCAGTTTGAAGGTATTTTACCAGATCACCACTTGATAAAATGAATCTACATTTCTTGAATACTTCAAGCAATTTCAATAAAACCTGTTCAAGAACAAATCAAAGCAAATGTAACTCCAGATTTTTTTTTATTTTAGAAAGTGAGGGAGGCAGCATTATCCACAATAAATATGGTGGATATTTTACCATGTACAGATCAAAAGTATTAATGAGATATTTTACCTGCAAGGCAGCCAATGAATGATTGTAGTAACAGCAGTTTCCATAGCAACATCATCTTCAATTCCCAAGGGCAAACAAGCCTCTCATACAATCAGCACTTAATAGACGACTTCCTTTTCAAAGTACAATCTTTAATCTGTGGGGAAAAACCAATTTGAAAAAGAATTAAGAGCCAGAATCTTGTACTCTGACTACCATCAGAATGCACCAATGACATTGGTATTTGTTCGGCTGATCTAGCTAAAACAATTGATTTAGTGATTAATAAATCATGCAATTATGGAAACCGGTTGAATAATCAAAAGCAGTGTCAAAACATGATGTGAAATAAATTGTTCTGCTTCTCTTGTAAACATGATACCCTGTACAAGCATGGAGGGCAAAAGCTCAACAACTGAGTAACGTACAAATGTTAACAATAAAGAAATACCCCAGAGCAAAAAAGATGAAGATATATTGTGCAGCACGGAGTCAGACAATTTGCTTCATTTACAGTGCTTTGCCAGTTCATGGCTATGGGAAATGCTGACCACTCAAAAAAAATTATAAAAGGTCTCAAGTAACTGACCTTGGGCTATTAATAATTCATTTTGAAAAGAAAATGTCATTGTTTTCACCTCAAATATATATTGCTTTAGTTGCTACAGCTAAATAAACCTGGAAATTCTCTGACCGATTTTCTATCTGTTTCTATTAAGCAGTTGGGTGGTACCATGTGTCAGTTCTCCTCAACTTTAAAATAGATCACTGTTAATGAAGCATGCTTCACGTATGTACAGCAATAGTCATGTCTTTTGATCACCCAACATGACCCGAGAGTCATAAGACTGTAAAAAGCAGCTTCAAGGTACAATCAATTGCAAAACATTTCCAAAGTAATCTGAAGAGGGAGGAGAACTTTGAAGTATAAAAGGATTCACACAAACTTTAACATTTCCTTATTTATTTTGCTGTATTACTGCAGGTAAGTCTAGTTGCTTTTGATAAGAGTGACTTTTGATAGCTCTTTGGCAAATTACTTCAGTTAGGTCAATGAGGGCAGCTGTGCATGGGAAATATTACAACCTTAACCGGAGCCTCCCAGATTAATAACTTGCAATTCCATTGGTGCTTGTTCATCTCCCTTCATTTCGAGAACTAGTGATAAGTTGGGCACGCCAATGTTTCCATTTATTTCATGATTTTAACATTGATACAAAATTTGAATTATGTCTGGCTCTGGGCTTAACAACATTTCTGTCCCCCTGTGGATCAACAGGCTGAGATGTAAATAATGATTAAGATAACTAGTTGATATCCATTGTAAAGTGTGCACTCAGAAATCACTGCATT
Source organism: Chiloscyllium plagiosum (assembly GCF_004010195.1). Lineage (NCBI taxonomy): Eukaryota > Metazoa > Chordata > Chondrichthyes > Orectolobiformes > Hemiscylliidae > Chiloscyllium > Chiloscyllium plagiosum. Next base: position 49,735,825 of record NC_057727.1, read on the forward strand.
AATCACTTGTTGATATAATTTATAACATTGTGGCTTTAAAATTTATGAAGTGTGATTTCCTTATTTTGGTCCCTTTTCATAACTTGAAATCGCCACAAGTTCGTTGTGCTGACGAACTCCCAACTATCTTCTGAGGCTTCATATTTTTTAGTCACTTCTTATTATACTTAGACAATGTTAAGTACATTTAATTTTTAAAAATGTATGTTTTAGAATAATGTGAGCTTTCTCATTTTAAGAAGTATAAATTTTTGAGCATGCATCACATGAATTTGAAATGGATCTGTATTTTACACAAACTCAAGCCATTATTACTTTGGACAGAATTTAAATGCAAATTTGAACTACATCTCATCAGTCTGAGAGTTGTGTCACATTTTCCTGTTTTCTGTGGATGAGTCCCGTTTAAATGACAAGGAATTGCTCCAGGTTTTTTAAAAAATATGATGAATAATTATGCATAACGCTAGTTTCTAATTTAAATCACCAGTTTGAATATTGTTCATTGTTCAAACACCATCTGATCTCAGATTTAACATTTTCAAATTATGCTAACCTCACTTTATTAATGTTAAGTGTTCATACAAAGGTAAAGTGATCCACTTAAAAATTAACATTGGCATACTGACACCTAATTATTTCCTAACATGATGAAATATTTTCATTATGGCTACTATCGTCTTCATCAAGACTGGTAGTGTTAATTCAAATTGTATAGCTTTTGAGTATCTCGATTACTTGAATATCTGAAAGCAGTAGAGTGCACATGCTATGAAATATTAACTGAGCAGACTTATATTACACCAGCCCTTGAGAGTCATGGCAGGTTAAATCAGAAAAAAAAGACTCAACTTCGTCCCAAACATATGATCAATCTATTTTTTTTAAATCAAACAAAAATAATGATTCAGCACATGGTCATATTATGAGCAGCAACAATTGAATTTTATTGTTGACACAGCATGTTCACATGGCAGTGAAGAAAAATATCCCTGGCTTATTTTACTAGTTGACATAACCAAGGTGCAGAAAGTTGCCCGAAGAGAAAATTTGTAAGTGCGAATGTCAATCAAAATATTCAAACCCAAGACTCAGTTAATATTTTGCTTCTGAAGTGCTATGACACCAGTTGAACGTCCTGACTCATTTATGAATGCACCTGATTAATGATTGATTGAAGAGCATGAAATACATAAATTTTCATGACACACTTGTTCATTTACATTCCTCTGACTGAACTTGTTTGGAATATAAGCAAAAATTATTTTTGCTCATTTCCAAGGGTGAATGGTACAAATGATGAATGGTATAATCCAATTACTGGACCATGGGAGTTGCATGTTTCGTCATTTAGTAAATTTTGCCAAGTTTAAACACATCATTTACCACTTTGTTCACTTTGTATAATAGCTTTCTTTTGAGACTACCGTGGTGCTATTAATATGCTAATTACGCATTGTTTCATACAAATCTTTCACTGTGGCATTATTCACTTTTAATATGATAAAATATAACATGAATCGCAAAAATATTGTCGATAAAGTACATGTGCTATTACAGTCCTTTCTAAGTGGTTCAGTCATGATCAATACCATCAAGCTTTGTTTATCACTGTAGAGTTGAAAACCAATCATAAATTATATAAAATTACCAGAACCAAACTTTCCACATATAAAAGGATTGCATTCATGTACAATTTCTCACAGTAGAAGGAGACTTTGGTTATCATCACATCATAAAGGCTAAGTTCAAATTATTGCAGAAAAATAAATGAATATATCAGTGCATTCAAAATTCATAATACTGGTATCATTATTCCATCCACACAGTAAGGTATTTACAGCCATTAACTTCACTAATGCTTTGATTTTTTTTAAAAATGAATACAGTATGCATTTAAACAAAGCTAGTCATGCTTAGGCTGCTTTTTGACTACTCACAACAACAATATAATAAAGGCCAGAGTCCAAATAAAGGCAGCTTTGTGAATATGTTTTCTGTCTGGTTGTTGTGAGTTTTTCTCTTCAGTCATTCCACAGAAAAATAATTCAGAATCTCTTCATAATCACCCTAGTAACACATTAGCATATCAACAGAAAGTACATCAGTGCATTTCAGTACACACTGAGCAACAAGCCCATGGGAACAAGCTTTTCATTTAAATATATATTTGCCAGCAGTTCAGCCGTTGCTGCAGAAATGCTCATGTTTTCAATATCATTGACTGTATTTAATGTAAATGCTACTATGCTGTATATCTATATGACTATGACTAAATATATAAACATTACAGGCAGGTTACTTTTGTTTATTTTCTTCACAGACATTATTAGACAAAAAAATAATAATTTTATTTATAACCTACTTTTCCATTTACTTCTGACTTATCTTCCCTTTTGCGATGATATTTTTCACTGAGTTTAAACATGCACTCTTTCCTCTTCCCAAGTTGGCATGTTATTGGATTTATCTCCATAGTGCTCAGCACTGGTATCATCCTGGAGTCCTTGAGTCAGTTTAATGTATATCAGAAGGCTAATGAACCATTGAAACATCACTCACTAACCCAATAACAAGAATGCAGATTTCAAGCATAACATACAGGAGAGTAATCAAGAGCAAGAACCATGACACTGTTTCTCTGGTAAAACAGTACTTGTAATGATCCCAGCTGATGCAATACTGGACATGCCAGATTCCAAAATGAAATATGGTTTGATGCACCATGAGTGTTCGTTTTGCAATTTGGTTACCATGGTGGTAAGTCATTGAGCACATTCACATAAGGCTAATAATGTACTTTCAAGAGAGGAACACATTTTTTTTCCCACCAAAACAAAACTCCATGTATGACGATGCTTAAAGTTCATACAAGCAAAAAAGGAATTCAATCCTTTCTATAACAGCAATAACCTTTCCAGATCGCACAACCACAATAAAGTAGTCACTACTATCTTCACTTGAAAGTCTCTTACTCAACTGACAAGATCACAAGCATTTCCTTTTGGTGACCTTCTGCATATTCACCAGATGTGGTCCTCTCCATTATTGACTCTTTGTAAGATACAGAAACAAGCTGACTCACTGCCTTTTTAGGCTGCAAAAACTGCTCAAAAATCATTTCCTTCTCCATTAGGCAGAAGTACTTGCAAAAATTAAAATCTGGAACCACTGCTGCTGCATTTCTACTTTTTCCTGAGCTCAACGTGCCTGTGGCACCTGACAACCTGTCTCTTGTCCCATTATTCACTGGGGAGCATTGAAAATCAACCCCACTATTCCCAAAGCCATCATAAATGTAACCATTTGATTAAACTACTGGATTGCCCAAGGTTACGAATGTGTCAAATTCAGGTTAAAAGAATACGTATAGCAGGATTTCATCATTTAACAAAAAAAGTCACTTTTTTTTGTAATCAAAGACTGTTTAATCAACAGCAAGGAAGTACCATGAATTGCTAATTTGCAACCCTCTGACTTAATCTCCACTCCTTTAACATACCCAGATGAAACAGACAAAGCAATAAGACATGATCCATATTAATGGATGAAAAATTTAGTACACTTCTGGGTATCAGTGTGCATTATAGGCATCATTGAGTTGTTTTCCTTCAGTTCTTTTCAGTTTATGATGAAGGCACAATGTTTTATGTATGCTGATCTCTAGTTTTTCATTGACTGATTAGGAATTCACCCTTGCTATGTCACTGAAGGTGCTTTACTTTTCTTGATTCAAATTTTGCAGACAGAGAGAGAGAGAGATTTACAAGAAAATGGTGAGGGAGGCCAGCTACCAGAAGGTCTGCTGTTAGATCTCCACACAGGAGGGAGCAGAAGAGAAATAGATCCTTTTACTTTCAATCAAAGAGTTACAACCATGCTAAATCCTCCCAACCCGACAACAATTGGTTAACCAAAAACAAAAATACAATCAAAAGTCTGTCTCTGGTCAAAGCTGACACTTATGTGCATGTGTACTTGACATGGTAAACATTCTCTCTCTCTCTCTCTGTCTTTCTCTCTCTCTCGCTCTCTCTCTCTCTCACACACACTCACATACACCACCACACCCCACCCTCACCCCCACTTAAAGAAGGGGGTACATCTCATTGAGCTCCAGAAATTCAGTTTGACAGTAGCATCGTTTCAAAACTGAAATAAAGAATTGGGAATGCTGGAAATCTGGAACAAAAACAGAAATTGCTGGAGAATCTCAGCAGGTCAGGAGATTCTGTGGACCTGTGCAGTAAAGACAGAGTCAATGTTTTGGGTTTAGTGACCCTTCTTCAGAACAGCTTTTGAAAGATGGGTCACTGGACCCAAAATGTTAACTCTGTTTTCTCTTCCCAGATTTGTTAGACCTGATGAGTTTCTCCAGCAATTTATGTGTTTGGTGTCTTCTTCTGCAGTTTCCTTGGTTTAAAGTAGCATCTATTCCCATTTTTATTCCAGAAACCCCCAAAAAGTCTTTAAACTTTTATTATCGAGAAGGTGTAATGTTGTAAACACTGTAGCAATTATCTCCCTGGGCACCTTGGTTTACCTTCAGTCATATGTTTTGTTTGATAAGCTATTTTGGACTCACTGTACAAAATGATTTTGTAATCTTTAAAAAATAAACTCAAGTCACCTTCATGCAAGTAAAATCAAAAACCTGTTTAAGTTCTATTTTTGAATCCAAATTCCCAAGAAATAATTTTATTTTTAAATACATTCACTTGTTGGATGTGAGCACTACTGACCGATCAGCATTTATTACCCATTCCTAGCTGCCCTTGAGAACGTGGTTTTAAGCTGCCTTTATGAATCTCTGCAGTTCATGTGCTGAAGGAAGACTTTGTAGCGATTGATTCAACTGAGTGGCTCGCCAGGCCATTTCAGAAGTCAAGTGAGAATCAAACACATTACTGTTACCATTGGAATCACATGTAGGCGAGACCAGGTGATGATGGCAGATTTCCTTCCCTGAAGGACATTCGTGAGCCAGATGGGCTTTTCCAACAATCGACAATGGTTTCATGGTCATGAATATATTCTTTTTTATACTGAATTCAAATTCCACCATTTGCCATGGTGTGATTTGAACTCATGTCCCCAGAACATTTGCTGAGTTTCTGATTAATAGTCTGGCGATAATACTGCTCGGCCATCATTTCCCTGTATAACGCATGATAGCCTTTATGACAATATGAGGGTTTTTGCATATGGCTGAGGATCATGTTATAATGCACTGACGAGTTGAGCATTTGATGAATTCAAGTGAATAACATCCCCAGGTGTTGTGAGCAGTGACCATCACATCATGCACGAAATACTCACTGGGAGGTGAACACTTAATTGTGAAAACAAAAGCAAAGGACATAATGACAAAGCACGTTCACAAAGAGGCTGCCTGATTGTCAGGGCAATTCCTTTGTGGTTTCTGAACAGTTAGCAGTAATTAGTCTGGGAAGTTATTTAAAAACATAAAAATGTTTCTCATTTTCTGCTTTTTCAAAAGGACATAATGGCTACACTGGGTTGGTGGCAGGTGGTAAGGGAACCAACAAAGTGGAAAAAACAAACATAATCTCATCCTCAACAATCTGCCCATGACAGATGCAGGTGACTACCACAACTGACCACCGTCTATACCTCATGGAGACAAAGTTCCATCTTAATATTGAAAATATTCTCCACCATGTTGTGTGCCACTGTCATTGTGTGGAATATAATAGATTTAAAACAGATCTAGCAACTCAACAGTCGGTATTCAACATGCGCTGTGGACCACCGACAGCAGAACTATTATCTATCATAATCTGTATTCTCTCAATCCATCATATATCCCATTTTCCAATTGTCATCAAGTCAGGGGATCAACCCTGATTCAATGGACATTGCAGGGTGGCATGCCAGGAATAGCACCAGACATTCCTAAAAATGTTGTCTCAACCTTCAGAAGTTAGAAAACAGGAGTGTCAACAGCATGGCAGAGACGTCAACAACATGGCAGAGACATCAAAGCAATTCCACAACCAACGGTCCCGACATAAGTTTTTGTTATTAAACAACTCATGGAGCAAGAGTTTCTACAGATATCCACATCCTCAAAACTTGTGGAGCCCAGGAAAAAGCAGATGATAAGGCTGAAGTATTTGCAAAAATCTTCAGCCAGAATTTCTGAGAGCATGTTTCATCTTGGCCTTCTCCAGAGATTCCCAATCTCGCAGATGCTAGCCTTCAGCCACTTTAATTCACTCCTAATGACATCAAAAAGCACTGGAAGCACTGGATACTGCAAAGGCTAGGGGTCGTGCCATAAGGAATAATACTGAACTAGGTGTTCCAGAACCTGCCACTCCCCTCGCCAGGCTATTCCAGTACAACTGCAACAGCAGTATCTCCTAACAATGTGAAAAAATTGCCTAGGTATGTGCTGTACAAAAAGACAAGACAAATTCAAACTTGCCAATGACTACCCAATCAGTCTACTCTCTATCATCAGTAAAATGCATCTTAATTAAGATATCATGAACAGTGCTCTCAAGCAGCACCTGCTCAGCACTAACCTGCTCAGGAGGAGCTGACTTCCAGAGATGAGGTGACTGCACTTCATATCCAGGGCTGCATTTGACTAAGTGCAGCATCAAAAAGCTCGAGCAAAACTGCTGTCAAGAGGAATTTGGGGAGAGTGGGACAATCTCTGCTTTGAGCAGATCAAATCAAATCAAATCAAAAATGGTTGTGGTAGGAAATGAATTATCTCAGCTCTTGGACATCCCTGCAGGAGCTCCTCAGAGTGTTGTCTTAGGCTCCACCATATGCAGCTGCTTCATCATTGAACCCTTCCTCCATCATAAGCTCAGAAATGCAGATGTTTGTTTTTGATTGCACAATGTTCAACACCATGCCAGAATACTTAGATACTGAAGGAGTCAGAAGCTCCCAACTTCTATTTGTCTTTCTAGAATCAAGAGAGAACTCTTTGAAATTGTATTATCATTCATCCATCACCTGAAGGTCTAGTTAAGTTCCTTGCTATTCTGTTGGTGATCTAAATATGTGTTGCATCTTTGGAAATTACCTTTTGTATATGTATGCATGTGTCTAAGTACGTGTGTGGATATCTATTGTGCCTGCATATTTTTGGAGGAGTAAGCTTTTATTGCATCTACATTGGGGCTGCTGGGGAATAAAAACAAACACTCATGCTTTATAAAAAAAAATTAAACCCACTCCAGATCGGATGTTTACTATGATCACATTCAAAACAAGCCCACTCATAAATACATTATACTGCAGTCAGCTAACAGGTAACATTAAGGGAAACACTGATCCTTCCCCCTCTTCCCATTCATACTCATGATCCACAATTTTTTTTTTAACTTCAGGGGGATTTCCTTTCAGACATTGTATTTTTCACTGGCCTGCATTAATTACGAAGGTTAATGTGGCTTCATAATCAGCAGAGATCAGAAAAGAAAGTGACTTTTGTCGGACTTTGGCTCAATCTACCAACTTACTTTCTTCTATGTGTGAGCCCAATCCTGCGTGTTCTTTAAATGAAGCAATAGGAGAAGATATTTGGTCTCACACTCTTAATTTATTTTAAACAGAAAGTGGATAAAGCATTCAGAGCTCTGGGTCTAAACCTTTTTGTCCCTGACAAACTACAAAGTGTGCCAGTTCAAAAAGTAAGACCCCGTTCTGTCCCTGACCCAGTCTTTTTATATAATAAAAAACGTCATACAATCATTGAGGTGGAATTATCTTCTGATTGGCTGTTGATCTGACTCCATTCTCCGCCTCCTCGCATTCCCAGATGTCCGACCCCACGTGACCTTGTTTTGCCTGCGAAACGGAGTACCACGTGACCCTGTTTTGCCCGCGAAACGGAGGACCACGTGACCCCCCACACGCCTCCGGCGCGTGAAACAGAGCATCACGTGACCCTGCTTTGCAACGGAGAGGAACACCACGTGACCTTATTCTGCGTGCGTGCATAACGGAGCACCCTCAAAGGCTTCCGAATGCCGAGTATATTTACACATTCAGCCAGCCATATATTTATAAGTAAGTCATATATTTACAAGTCCCCCTTTTGGTCTCATGAAACTGAGACCAACAAACCAGTTATATACATCACATTCACTCTCCGATACATAGTTTTCCCTTCTTGCCAGAGCCATGGTTTCCGTCTCCATCTGGTAGGGCGGGGCAGCCTTCCCTTCAATTGTGTGATGATTACCCCCTGCAGTCTGACCGCATGGGATGTCCCCTCCACCACCCTGTTAGATCCTGTCCACCTTGGCTCCAACCACTTCCGTATGATCCTTCAGCAGGACCCAGTCCGTGGTAGGTGACACCTGGCTCTGTCGGTCCCCCTTTTCCAATCCAACCTGTTTGGAGAAAGCTGACACCAAAGCTGTTAGTTGATCATAATAAGGTTTGTACCTTATAGAGGCTCCTCCTCCCTCTAACATCTGTATTCCAGCTCCTGGTCCCAGGAACTGCTGCCCTGTTGTTAGCTCGTACGGGGTAAACCCTATGATGGAGTTTACTGAACTTCTAATGGACAGTAAAGCTAAGGATAGGGCATCTACCCAGCTTAACTTTGTTTGTGCACACACATTTCCTATTTTTCCTTTTATGGACTGATTCATTCTTTCCAATTTTCCCCGTGACTGAGGATGGTACTCTGTTCCAAACGCATGTTTCAGTCCTAAAGCTGCTTCAACTTCTTGCAGGTCTTTGTTCTTGAAATGTGTGCCATTATCTGACCTGACTCTCTTTGGAAACCCATACATTGGAATGTATTGGTTTATCAAAAATTTGATCACTGTTTTTGCGTCTTCCTTCTTTGCCGGTATCGCTTCTGGCCAACCAGTGTATGCATCCACTGCTACCAAAAGGTACCGGTATCTCTGATATAATTTTCAATCATTGCTGGCAAGAACGGATGCCACCAATGTGTTAGATACCTCTGCATCTGTGTTTTTCCACAATGTGTCAACCCATGAGCTTCCTGGAGCATGGAAGCTATCAAACCTGGGGGTAGCACTGGTCTACCGTCCGGTGACCTCCCAATCCCTTCTGACTCTGTGGCCCCTCTTTCTCTCCATACTGTCAGTTCATGAGGAGAGGCTTTTTACTGCTCTTTGATTAACACATTTGCATCGCAGGCAGGCAGCAGGTCATACACTGTTCTCTCTGTTTGCATCATTATATACTATGCTGTATACCCTGCTGCTTTCTTTGCTGCTGAGTCGGCTTCCTGATTGCCCTTCGCTACTACTGTATCTGCTTTATCATGTCCTCTACACTTGACCACCGCCACTTCTGCAGGTTTCATTAGGGCCTCCGCTAATCTTTTCATATCTTTTTCATGTTTAATTGGGGTTTTTGCTACTGTTAAGAATCCTGCCCTGATCCATTGACTAAGTTCTACCTGTATAGCCCCTGCCACATATGCAGAGTCGGTGTAGATATTTACTCTTTTTCCCTCTGACCATTCTAACGCAGCTATCATTGCCGGTAGTTCAGCCAACTGGGCTGATTCTTTACCTGTCACTTTTCCTGTGAACACTTCCTCAAATCCCTCACTTGTCTGTCGCACCACTGCATAGGCTGCTTTAAGTCCTTCAGTTGGATGTCTGTAACAGCAACCATCTGTGAACAGCACTTCTTCTGGGTCTACTAATGGAATTGCCAGTAAATCTGCCCTAACTTTGGTATCTCTCTGTACCCTTTCCTCGCACATGTGTGGCTCTCCTTCTCCCATGTTATCAGCTATGTTAATTCCTTCATGTGTAAAAATTATATGTGGTGCAGTCAAGATTTTCTCTAACCTGGTTTGCCGCAGTGACGTCATTGTAAAGGCTGTTGAGTTCACATAGGCCACTATACTATGTGTCGTCAGTACTGTTAGTGAATGGCCCATGACAATATGTGCTACCTTGTGGAGAATTTTTGCTACCCCTGCTGCATGTCTTGTACATGGCGGGTGTCTGTCCTCCCTTGGGTCAAGGGTAACACTTACATACATCAGCACCTGCCTGCCTCCCCCTTTTTACTGAAAAAGAACACCATTTATTGTGTGTAATTTTTCAGAAATAAGGAGGAAAAATGGCTCTTTGTAATCCAAGACCGCTAAATCAGCAACCCACGTTAAGGCCCGTTTAAGAGATATGAAACTTTCATCTGCCTCCGTAGTCCACTGCAAATGGGCCGACAAATTTCTCATGC
>NC_057727.1:49746519-49762297 GCF_004010195.1 Chiloscyllium plagiosum
AAGATCATGCGCCATCCTATATCTGCCTGTATTCTGCTTCTCTACAGGTAAGATAGGAGTGTTCCAGGCTGACTTGGGAGGGTTCTAGCACCTCTGCTGCTAACAATCCTTCAATTGTGTTGGCAATGCCGGCTTCAGCCTCTGGTTTGTGTGAATATTGTCTCTGCCAAATTGGAGTGTGGTCAATTAAATCGAATGTGATCGGTGTGACGTATTTGCAGTGACCAACGTCCGTCGAACCTGCTGACCACAAGGTGTCTGGTAGAGTGTCAAGCATCGCTGCAGCCTGTGGATGGTCTGTTTTCTCTCTGCCATGAAACCTTTCAATCTGCCTATGTTCCAGCAGTACCTTGTCAGTTGTCCTGTACATAATTCTATAGGCTTCCTCTGATGTTGAATATTGTAAACTGGGCAGCTGAGTCCAAACCCAATCAGTTAGCGCCATCAAACGTTTGGACATAGGTCCCAGATCCTTGGCCTGATATTCAGCATGCACGGCCAATGTGAGATGAGGTATAGCTTCTTCAAACATCTCATACCAATCCAACTGTTCTGCAGTCAGTTCAACAACACCCGCCACACCTTCTTTTCCGAGCAGAATACAACTGGAGGAAATATCCCATTGAGTCCCTTCTCGATGCTGGAGGATGATATATTTGACCGAGGTACATCACAAGTGATTGTAGAAAATCTTGCACCCGTGTCAACCAAAAAAGACAGATTCTTGTCCATTACCCTCATTTGCATATAGGGGTCTGCCAACCCCAAATGCCCCTGGATTCTCAGGCCCCGTCAATATTCGTACCCCTGCCCTTCCGGGATAGCCTGGGGGTACTGTCCTTGCACCGGGGCTGCAGCTACATTTGGGGCTTGGTAAGGTTGAGGAACCTGTTGAAAAGAAGGCTGACTTGAGCGGACATACTGTCCTCGGATCAATCCTTGGCCTCCCTTTAGCCTCATCGAGCTGTAACTTCAGCAACTGCACTTGAGCTGACTCGTTGCTCTGTTTATCTTCATCCTGTTTCGTCCTGTAACGCTTCATGTGGTGCGTCAAGTGTTTCTCCCACTGTTCTGTAGAACAACCTGGGATATCAGGATTACTCTCGATTGCCTCTTTTACCTCCTTTGGCATCCCTGCCATAACAGCATTCCTAAATAATATGGTCTGGAGCTGACCTGACCCTGGATGGCTCCCTGCAGTATCTGTCCACATGCCCTAACACCTAGCCAAAAAGGCAGGCATATCCTCACCCTCCTTCATTGTGAAGGTGAGTGAGTGCATCACTCCCGGTGGAATTGGAAATCTATCCCTCATTGCCCTTCCCACACAGGTGGTATGCTGCGCAAACGGGTCTGAATCGGGTAGTAAGGTGGTCCCCGCAGATGCTTCAATCTGCTGTATTTCCCACATATCCAATTGCTTGCCCAACAATGCTCTCCAATCACCCATAGCTAACTTGTGCCCTAGTGTATATTGGCAAAACTTAGTCATCCAAGGGCCACCTCCCTCCATGGGTGGGGGCATTTTATCCAGGATGCAGTTCATGTCAGTATATGTGAAGGGCTGATAAACATCCCCCAAATAAGAGCCTCTGTAAATTAATGGCATTTGGTGGTGCTGATACTGTATGGGTTGTCGTAATTTGTCTCTGTGACACAGGTTGTAACTTGGTTCAGGTAGGGGCTTCATTGGAGGGCCATGTTCAGTATGCATTGTGAGTGAGTCTTTCAAAGTGACGGGGTAGGTGTGTGGGTCATCGTCGGTCAGGATTCTTCGTCCTCAATATCTGTACTATTTTCAGACTCCCCCCCCCCCCCCCCATCCAATTTCTCGCTATCTCGTTCTTCCCTCAAATCTCTCCTTCTTCTGTCTGAGAACCCATCATCTAGTAACTGACCTGAACTACGTAAATCTTCCCCTCCTTTCGCCCTCAACACTATATAGTGTCGAATGAGCATCTGGCTCTTCCAATAATGAATGTCTCCCTTGTTTCGTCTGTTCTTTGTTTCTGCTATGTGTCATTATCACCCTGCTTGTCTCCTCCTCTTCTTTTACACTCCATCAGCTTCGAGTGTTAGTTTTTCTACCTTTCTGATGCTTTCTTCTGCTGCTTCCGCCAGTCTCTCTTTTACTGTTTCATACACTCTCGTTCCTACTTCTTGCACATCCAACACCCCTTCTTGAACATACATAAGTATTTGTGTCACAGGATATGGGGGCAATGATTGTGCCCCAGGCAATTTAGGATATAATGGCATGGTTGGTCTCCTTTGCCAGTTCTGTTTTAGAGGTACCACCTACTCTCTTTTGTAATGGTTCTACCGCCATGTTGTGCAGATAAATCCTCCTCTCCTCTTTCTCCTCGCCTTCTTTTGTCCACTTTCTTGTAACTAATATTGACCCTTTCTTTCCCTTCATGTGCTCTTCAACTTCTAATTTAGCTTGGTCTTCTGCTTTTCCTAAAAACGGTGACAATTTCTCCCTCTCCTCATCTTTAGGGACTTTGCCCTGTTGTTGTAATTCGTCCCAAATCTTATCATATTTCTCCATCATTGTTTTTTGTTTGTCCTTTGCAAGTCCACTAACCAACTGACTTCTAGCTTTACCCCACTGCTGTTTTACGGGCAACATTAAGTCAAAAGAACATCCTCCGTATTCCTCACACTCTTTATCAAATTCCCCTTCCATTTTACGTGTTTTTGTTTTAATCCTCCCGTCTAGCAGTCAATTGGTTTGGATATAATATAACTGAGCAACTAACCGAATCAGAGACAAATCCGGTGGCCAGTCGGTTTGTATGGAGTACACCCGAGCAACTGACCCTTTCAGCGAGATTTATCAGCGGTGTCGTTGTTATCACTGTTAGGTTTCCATTGCCGACTCTCTCTTGCTAAGACACCACCGTCCCTGTCTTCAAGACACTACTGGCTTTTCTGCCACCCTCCGTACATTCCCCAATATAAGTTTTAAAACATACAACACAATCATACACCACAATTTGTGAGCGTTCCTTTTATGAGATCCTGCTCAATGGACTTTAAACCTCCTCACATTTACGTACCTTGTTGCTTTTATAGGAACTCTAACTCCAAGGGACTTTAAACCTGTACGTATTAAACTTTGTTGCTTTTATGGGGACTCTAACCCCAAGGGACTTTAAACCCGTACGTACCTTGTTGCTTTTATGGGGACTCTAACCCCAAGGGACTTTAAACCTGTACGTATTATATCAGTACTTTATCCACTTACTATTACTAGGACACTTGCAGTATAATGACAACAATCAATTTAGTATTTCCAATTGCAGAACTTCGATGTAAACAGGCGTCTGCTCACCTTTTTTTATGCGGCGCCGCTTGTTGTTGTCATCAGACGTCAGTTGCCCATTGTTTCTATTTTTCTCTCTTTTCCGTCACTTCTCCGTCTTCATCATGTCGGGGTCACCAATTTGTCGGATTTTGGCTCAATCTACCAATTTACTTTCTTCTATGTGTGAGCCCAGTCCTGCGTGTTCTTTAAATGAAGCAATAGGAGAAGATATTCGGTCTCACACTCTTAATTTATTTTAAAAAGTAAGTGGATAAAGCATTCAGAGTTCTGGGTCGAAACCTTTTTGTCCCTGACAAACTACAAAGTGTGCCAGTTCAAAAAGTAAGACCCTGTGGTGTCCCTGACCCAGTCTTTTTATATAATAAAAAACGTCATACAATCACGGAGGTGGAATTATCTTCTGATTGGCTGTTGATCTGACTCCATTCTCCGCCTCCTCGCATTCCTGGATGTCCGACCCCACGTGACCTTGTTTTGCCTGCGAAACGTAGTACCACGTGACCCTGTTTTGCCCACGAAACGGAGGACCACGTGACCCCCCACACGCCTCCGGCGCGTGAAACAGAGCATCACGTGACCCTGCTTTGCAACGGAGAGGAGCACCACGTGACCTTGTTCTGCGCGCGCGCATAACGGAGCACCCCCAAAGGCTTCCGAATGCCGAGTATATTTACACTCGCAGCCAGCCATATATTTATAAGTAAGTCATATATTTACACTTTACAATCCCCCTCAAGCCTGTTCTGTTATGCAATGAGATTCATGGCTGGTCGTCTGAGTTTCCTTCCCAGATTTACTGTTTTTTTCCTGTTAAAATACCTTTTAAATTATACTTTTCAAAATAGCACAATGCTTGTGATAATTCTAATGCTAACTGTAATTTGTTAACGAACAGTTTCCTAGAGTGTGAAGATTGTTTTGATATTGAAATCCACTAATGATTTTTCAAAGGTTAATTTCGACAATAGCTGCACATGAACTTACTTTTCCTTAACATTTGAGTCCAGAAGGGCAACTATATTACAAATGAATTTCACCACCATCTTCCAGCTCCGGTGAATAGATTGACTGAGAAGTTTAATTTGCTGTTCTCCATAGTTTTACAGATCAATTCCTCATCGATTGTTGGTGTATTTTTAAAGCAGACAGCCAAGAGTCTCTCAGTAATCAAAACTAGGTATGATACAGGTTTTGTCTCAACACGTTTATCTCAGGGTGTTGGTAACATTACTCCTTCGGTCCACTGACATGACTGAAATGATTCAGATTCATGAATTGGAAGCATAATTTCAAAATTTGCAGCTAACAGCTAAATGAACATGCTTGAGAGACTGAATGGCTGACTCATGTTCCTATGAGTGTTTGGTTACGACATTGAAGGACTGCACCAAATTACAGGAAGACATTCAAAATGTTTGGAATGGCTTTGTGGTTACCAAAGCATCTTACTTAAGGAATGCAGGTTTACATACTCCTTGAAAGTTTACTCAGTGGAGTAAAATAGCAGAGGGATGCAAATCACTAAGTAGCAACACACAAGGGCAAATTAAACAAATTTCCTTTTTCGAGGGATAGAATCAAAAAGTACAGATGTTTCACTGAATTTGTATTAACCTTTGCTTTAACCATACTTCGTAAAGTTTGAAGAGGTTTGGTTTCCAAATTAGCACACACATGCAGAGGTCAGTTGATATGGTGGAACATAGATATATTGGAATGAAATCATGACATTTGTTCAACAATGAGTAATTGGCAGCCCTGATAACTCTCCGTTGGAGCGTCTTCTGCTCAGGACATTGAGTATTTCCAAATGCTGGACCAGGGCATTGTGATCAGTATGGTGTCCTGCTCTTCTTGTTCCCCAGTAAGTCCAACTGCATCATCTGTGCTACACTTTAGGAAAAAGCAAATAGTACCCTTCCCACACCTCTTTCTCATTTCCAGTTAGACCATGGGGAGAATTGACATTGATCTCTTTCAGTTCACGGGAATGGTTCTGCTCATTTTGATTGACTATTCTTCCCAATGCATTGCAGTCCAGAAACTCAAATCAACCAACTTCAGCAGCTCTGAAATCCTCTTGGAAAGCCATACTTTTTACGCAATGAAACCTGAGCATACTTATTTCCAACAATTGGTTATAATTTGCCAATGGTTATTTCTACTCCTTTACAGTTGCAAATCGATTTTTATATCTCATAAGCTCAATAAGATATCCTCAAGCCAAAGTGGAGAAAGAGACTTCGGAACCCTCATTTGCACAAAGACTCACTGACCTCTGCCACTTTCTACAAAGATGCAAACAGACCTAATGAGTATTTGCAAAAGTTCCCATTTATATTGGAGCAAACATAACCTCTTCTGTGAGCTTTCCAACAAGGAACCAGACTTGCTTTGACCCTCTTAAATCTGCTTCAGCAAGCAACTCAGCACTAGCTGCCGAAGATCTGGTTTGGCACAACATTAAAGAGGAATTGAAGAAATAAAAATCAAGGTATTAGCTGATGAAAACAGAAACAATTTGGTAGGGTTAGGTGATAAACATTGCAAGGGTAATAAAATTATCACTTTAAAATACAATAATTCTTAAAGCAGACTCAGTAACAAGTGCCATGCAGCATAGCTAAATGAAAGTTTTTGTTTGTCACTAAAGAAGCCAATCAAGTGAGATCCCAAATATTGATGGTGATAATGTGACAATACTATAGCTTTAGGATGTATATTTTGTCCTTGTTTGTTAAATGAAGAGAGGTTGAGACAGAGGCACTGGATGGTCTATTCCAAGCCAATCAAATAAACAGCTTTAGAGGCCTTAGGTTATTTTTTCTCTGCTAGGGCCATTGCCTCATTGCATTTTCCATTGCGTTCAATCATAATTCAAACTTTCATTTCCTTTTCTCTTTATTTTGCCACTAATTCAAGCTGCCTCACTTCCAATTGAATTTTAGCTATTTCCAAAGATTCAAATGGTATTTCTAACAATTACTTTCCCTTCTCCCACAGCCAAAGGCAACCTTGACTCCGGTTTGTCTGCCAAATCCAAAAGCTTTGCCTTGCTCACTCCCAAAGTGACTAAAAGAGCCATTACTACACAAGGCCTTATTTAAACCAATAGAACGCAATGCTTGAAAAGAGAACACCAACACTCACCACTCCAAGTCTTTGAGTCCAATAATCCAAAAAAAAAGTGGAACCAGAGATTTTGATCCCAGATGAACTGCAAATAGACCAGACCAAACCCCCTCACAATACACTAGGAGGATAGCCTAAACCCCAACATTTTCTTATTTTTAAATGCGGTTTTGATCTGGATGCAATTTGAATGGTCAAGCTACCAGGCTTGAAGCAAATCATGTTTTACTCTTTTGTGATAATTAAAATACAAACAAAAGAAAAGTGAATCAGTATAAATTTAACTCTGCTGGAAAATGTAATAACATACGATTTAGCGACGAACTAGCAACTATTTCAATGTAGTACCATCCCATAAACACACCTTTGGCAGGGGCAAATTCAGTAAAATAGATTGTCTCTCACACAATTCTCTAGTTCAGGAGAAAACTCGAGAAAACACTGATAGAGAGAGAGGGGGGCAGAGACCAAGAGAGGCTGAGAGAGACGGCAAGAGCTCAAGTGTTTCAGTGTAGCAGGGTCAGATATAGACCAGCTTCCAAATCCCAACAGCTTCTGAAAGTTAAAATAAAATCCTGGTTCTGTGGGAGTTTGACGCCACCCGTTCGGGCTGCTTCTATTGTTTCAAGTTTAAAAACAGAACCCAAGGTCTCACAACCTGTTTCCTTTATTGGATTCAAATAGGCATGTTGATACCTCTGTCTTAAAAGATCTCTTCCAAAAAAATCCACAAAATACACCTCTTCAAGCCATAGTACTGTCAGGTCATCTCAAGAACACAACAGTCCTGTTTGAAAACTTCAAAGTGACTGTGGTAGTTTCACACTTTTTGATACAGTTAATCAATTAATCCTACTTCTCTGACATTCCTCCATGGTCCACCTTCATACACCCGCACTTGCTGAACTCTGCTCCTGTCTAAATAGAAGACATAATATCTCCACCTTTCTCCCACTGTCACTCTACTCAATGACCTTGGTTCCCCAAAAGCTCGATCATTGTCCTTTCCCCTTTGTGAGTTTAATCTTGATGGTGACTTCTATTAGCCCTTGACTACCTTCCCTGTCCAATGACCCCTTATTATTATTTTGACATGATTACTCTGAGCAGTCCTTAGCCCATTCCCCAATTTGTCATGGACATAGGTGGGATACCCTAAATTTCTTCTGGCAAGAAGAAATGAGCTGGCTTCCTGTCTTTATTAAAACAGTCCCTCAGTGGACTGCATCGGTTAATTTAAAAATGATCCTTTCCCTCATATAAAGCTTTCTTTCAGGGCCAAATAAACTTAGGTTTTATCAGGAGCCAATATAACCATACTTTCTTGAATTAACAAAAAGTTTATAAAGTACTGTACACAGAAGAAATGCTGATACAACACACACACAGATTATAAATAAGAAGTTAGTCCAAAATAATTTAAAAAAAAACACCTGTCTTTAAATGTTTATGAAGTGCAAATTATTGAAAGCTGTGGCCATTTGAGTGAAGATTACAAGGAGCATTGATGTTGGTAGTCCGTCAGTTTCACGCTGTTTAGTTTTACAGGTTGGTTGAAATTCTGTAGTTCTGATTCACATCAGTTATGAATGACTCCAGCATTCTGGATAAGAGAAGGGTCTTTCTGTGCCTGATGTCCTTTTCTTTGGCTGCCAATTAGCTGATTTCTAGCACTCATACTAAGAGACAATCTTTACCACAACACAGGGATGACAAGAGGTTACTTTTTCAACTTTGACCTTCAAAGCATGCAAAGAATGCAAACAGAATGCTTACAACATTTTGTCCACAAGCACACTCCAGTTGAATTGAAACTGGCTTTTTCACCATCATGGAACTATACAGACATAAGAGACCCTTCAGCCCATCAAGTCTACATTCACCTATCTGCAATTGACAGCGTTGGCCCACATCTGTGAACATGCTCATCCAGGTACGCTTTGAAAGTTTTGAGGATTCCTGCCAATACCACCCTCTGAGGCAGTGCATTCCAGAGTCCCCTCACCCTCTGTGTAAAAACACTTTTCCTCAAATGCTCATGAAACCTCTTGCCTTTCTCCTTATAACTTTGTTCCCTCATTATTGACCCTTTAAGTAAGAAGAACAACTACACACTGCATCCTGTCCACATCGCTCATAATCACTTCAGTCAGGTCCCCCTCAGCCTTCTCTGTTGCAAAGAAATCAATCCAAGCCTATCCAGCCTTTCTTCATAGCTAAAATGTTCCATCCCAGGCAATATCCTTGTGAATCTTGTCCTTCATCGAGTGAGGCAACCAGAACTGCAACAGTTCTCTTGCTATGGTCTCACCCAAGATATTTACAGCTTCAACAATAACCTCCTGGCTTTTATAGTCAATGCTACAACTGATAAAGGCCACTGTTCACATGCCTTCTTAATCACCCCATTCACTTGCCTTTCTGTGAGTTGTGGATAATCACCCTAAGATCTTTTAGTTACTCTGAGGGTCCTAGTGTGCTGCCATCAATTGAGTGTTCTCTTGTCTTGTCATTCCCCCCACCCCGGCCACGTGCTTCATCTTATACTTATCACAGTTAAATTCCATCTGCCACTGATCCGCCCATTCGACCAACGTATCTATATCTTCCTGTAACTTAAGACCTATTTTCTCACTATTAACCACCCAACCAATCCTGGTGTCATCTACAAACTTATAATTTCCCCACATTCTCATTACTTATATGTCAATCATAAGTGATACGTCAGTAGACACCAGTCTCCAGCCACACAAACAATCTTCTACCACAAACACTACCCTCTGTCCCCTACCTCACAACCAAATTTGGATCCAACTTGCCAAGTTACTCATAATCCTAGGTGTTCATACCTTCTTTATCAGACCCCCAAGTAAGACCTTGTCAAAGGTTTCGTCGAAACACAGAACAGCATTACTCTTGTTGACTCACTTTCTTGATAAATTCTATCAAATTTGTAAGGCATTACCTCCCTCTGACAAACCATACTGACTATCCTGATCAAATCTTGCCTCTCCAATTGGTGATTAATTCTCTGCTTCAAAATGTTCTCCAACTTGTGAGACTCACTGGTCTGCAATTCCATGATTTAGTTCTGCCTCCCTTCTTGAAACGTGAAAATACATTAGCTGTCCTCCAATCCTCTTGCACCTCCTCTGTGGCCAGAGACAAATTAAAAATTGGAGGCTGAGCCCTGGAATTTCCTCCTTTTTCCAGACAGGGATACAACTCATCCAGACATAGGATTTGTCCATTTTAAAATCTGCCAAGATTTCACAAGCTCCTCGCTCACTATGTGAATGCGCTGAAGAATCTCAGTCCCTTTTAACATCTTCCTCCTTAGTCAGCACAGATATGAAGCACTCATTTAACACCCTGCCAATTTCTTCCAGCCCCAAGCACAGATTGTCCCCTTGGATCTTATGCGAAAGAGAATAACCAGGGAAAAGGCAGCATATTAAAAGAATATCTTGTGATTCTCCTTAATTCAACCCCACCATTGTTTTCTCATGCTCCCACTTTGCTCTCCTAATTGCTTTGTTAAGATTCCCCTGCACTCTCTATATTCAATAACACCTCAATTCTGAACATTTGTAGACATTCAGGGTCCTCGTAGCTTGTTACTTTTAAACTTCACCCTAAAGGGAACATGTTGGGCCTGTACTCCCCGCAATTCAACCCTTCACAGTATGACCATCCAATTATGCCAGGTAATTTGAAATCCAATCATGTTATTAACCTATTATTATTTTTAAACACCTCATTGAATTGTCAACTTACCTGCTACTCTGTTGCCTGCTAACAGTTCTGGGCCTTCTCATACACTTCTAGAAGTGTGATTACCTCTTCTTTATTCCTCAGCTCTAACAACAAAACCTGCCAAGATATTGTCCCTCCTTACCGCAGTCACTGACTCCATAAATAATAATGCAAAACTGCCTTCTCTTCAACATCCTCTTGACCCGACTGAAGATTCAATATCCTTGAATGTTCAGTTCCACTCCTGCCTGTCCCTCAACTGCGTCACTGTGATGGCAACAATATTACAATTCCATGCTTCAATCTATGCCATTAAGTCACTTACCTTATCTATAATACTTCTAGCATTAAACTAGAGGTTCCCTTGATATAATGTGCAGTGTCCTTAATGATGAACCTCCTCCCCCTGCCAAACTAACTTAAACCAATGATTGTATTCTTCAAAAGTGAGGTCAAGCTTGTGTCCACAGCTTGGGCATAGCTGGGACCAAACTGCATTTGAGCAGGCGTTGATCAGCCCCTCAATATCTCAAGCAAGCTTTTCTCTCTCTCTAAGGTTTCTTTTTGACATATTTAGGCATTATATTCCATTGGTCCCACACGGTTTTTTCTTTCAGCCAGCCACTGAATTTATACTTGCAGTTATTTCTTCACTGTAGTCCACTTATTTTGGACTTAAGGGTTAAAATGTGTCATTGTATTTTGAGATTTTAATCTGTCATGATAATCACTTCTCTCAACCTTACCTTCTCACTGCCACTTCAGCATCTGTTCTTAAAATAATTCCAGACATCCTTCAGCAGAACATTGGTATCTCTAAAGCCATTGTTGTCACCACTGATTTAAATTTTCCATGTCAGATACTAGCATCATCGAAAGAGAGACTTGCTCAAACCTGGCATCTTGGCTGAAGTAAGATGTTGAAGTAATTTTCAGAACTGAAAGCTTGTCTTCAACCTTCATTTCCACAGGAACTTACTTAATCACCAGCAACATTACTCATCTTTACTTGAAGTCCTCATACTTAATGTCAAAACCTTTGCTTCCACTTAATTGCCTCAATATTCTCATCTAATGCTGGCCTTTTATCATATGCCTTTAGCAAATTAAATCTTGTCTAAAATGCGAAATTCTGTTCGTGTATTCTTCCCTATCCTGTGGAACTACCATTACCTGCATCCCATTCAAAATGCTTTCATTGCATTCAAAGGTCTCAAAGTCTTACACTTTCATTCTTCTTTAATCACTATCCTATCCTTGGACCACCTCTGAGGTTTTTCACACTCACTCCACTCTAATATTTATGACAAAATTAGAACGTGCTAGTTCTACAATTATCTACGACTGTTCTTTTTCATTTAAAATTAACAAATGAAACTACAGCTTTTTGACGTAACTGTAAAACATTTTTAATAACATGATTACTACACTTGGAATCTGTCATCCTGATTATTCTTCATAAACTTTTTGGGTGGCCTGCACATTGTAGAATCTATGGAAATGGATTTTACTTGAATTGGCTTTGTGATTATCAGTTTAAAAATGATGCAAACGAATTTTCTTTTTCAGTTATTCTTAGCACATACACATGACTGCTCAGTTTGCATTCCAGAACTGTGGTCCAGGACCAAAACATTTCTCAATGACCTGTTCTGAAGAAGGATCACTGGACACAAAAGATGAACTCACAGATGCAGTCAGATCTGAGTTTCTGCAACTATTTCTGTTTTTGACTCAATGACTTGGCTTGTCTTGACTGCACAGGGTTTGCTGGTTTGAGTGACTTGTTCAACAGAGCACTTCCAGTAAAAATAATGCTCTATGCATTCCATGCAACATTATACAGAGAAATCATACTTCCTGTTGGCAGGCATTGTTGGTAAACAATCTGTCACTCCGACTGTTCAGGGAATTGCTGTGAATGTAAAATGCATGGTAATATAAAACATTTGTGCAGAATAAAATTTTGAAAAAGACTGCTTTACATCCTTCAGCATTTTGATAACATTTTCTTTTCTTGGAAAGTCGATGAATTCATTGCAAAGGCTGACTTTCAACAGGAGAAGTTTCAGAAATGGAACAGACATCAATTATCTTTTTCATTAACTCATTATTGCTTAATGTTAGAGCTAGCACTAAAATGTACCATAAAAAGTGAGCATAGAGTATTTCACCTTCGAAGTAACTAAATAGATCACCTCAGTTTAATTCAGTTAGCCTCTCCACAGATGAGGCCTGACCTTGTAACCATCCCCAACATTTCCTGTGTCAAATGATGGAGACCAATCATTATCCTCCATGTACCATGTATTAAGGAAATGTTAACCAATTCATGAAAGCTTTTTGTTTTTGTTGTACAAATTACACATAATATTTTCTCTTACATCATTCCAGTATTTCATTATTGCCTTCTCATTGACTATTTTTGCTCAACTGGTTGATGAGCTGATCCTGACCTGTCCTCTCACTTCATACAGTATTTCATTTCACACCTTTGATATGTTGGGAACCTTTCAAAATCGCTTTTACATTTAGATGCTCACTTGAATATTAGAATGGCTGTGTACTTCTCATGATATAAAGACCATTGACCGAGGTATTCATAAATTGATAGTATGGTTAATTTTGTTTTTAAGACCAAATGAATTGAGATCATGTTTCAAAAATGAAGCTGAAGGAAAATGGCTTGCTTTGGATGTCAACATCTTCGAGGCAAAAATATATTCTTGTCAATTTCCAACCCTCAAAACTGAAATGCATTAGCAAATAAAACCATATGGTTACTATATAACTCTTTAAGTACCACTGGAGAAAATGCTTTGGACATTAGCATCGGAGCTCATGGTGAAATTACCCTGTCCTCCTCACCAAGTAAATGACACTTCATTTAAAGATTACTTATTGTCTTATGCTTCATTAGGCCTGGAAATATTTCTTCTGAAACACAACTCATGGGTGCAACACTGGTGCAATTTATGTTACATCAAGGTTAGCAACACTCTTTCACTACTGATTATATAAATGGGGTTGTTGTAGTCTTCACTTCAAAACAAATCCTTCGCTATTCTGGGTCCTTGGATTTGTTTTTTTTTCTCTCAAGTACTTTTTCTTGAAGCTCTGCAGACAAGAAAAAAAACTGTTGGATTCTTCCCTTACACAACTGGAATTAATTCAGATCTTGTGTTGTTACCGTCATGAAATCTGTATTTCCCCGAACTGAAGACTAATCTGTTCAATTGTCAACGTGTTAACACCTCTCGGGCTGCATGGATGTACCTTTGCTAGTGCAGTATCAGTAAAATACCAATTGGATCAACAACAATATTTTGTGTGCAGAAGATGTCACATTGCAGTCTGACTTTCAAAACATTTGGTTCAGTTTGAAAGGACTATACGAAAACAACAACATAATAATCAGTAAAGTGATGAAGGGGGTAATCAACAGTGGTATCAAGCAGCAGCTGCTCAGCGACACCCAGTTTAGGTTCCATCAGGACCACTCAGCTCCTGACCTTATTACAGCCTTGGTTCAAACATGGACAAAAGAGCTGCATTCCAGAGGTGAGGTGAATGTGATAGCCCTTGATATCAAGGCCACATTTGGCTGAGTGTGACATCAAAGTACTCTCGCAAAACTGGAATTAATGGGAACTGTGGAAAACCTCTGCTGGTTGGAATCAGACCTGACACATGGGAAGATGTCTTTTGTTGTTGGAGGTCAGTCATCTCAGCTCTAGGACATCTCTGGAGGAGATCCTCAGGGTAGTGCTCTTGGTCCAACCATCTTCAGCTGCTTCATTAATGACCTGTCCTCCTTCAAAAAGTCAGAAATGGGGACGTGCAACGATGATTGCACAATGTTCAACTACATGCATGAATCCTCAGATACTGAAGCAACCCATGTTCAGATGTAGGAAAACCTGGACAATATCCAGGCTTTGGCTGACAAGTAACATTCACACCACTCAAATGGCAAGCAATGATCATTTCCAATAAGGGACAATATACAATGGCATTATCACCATGAATTCCCCTGCTATCAACATCCTGAGGGTTAACATTGACCAGAAAGTCAACTGGACTAGCCATATAAAAATACCACAGCTTTAAAAGCAGGTCAGATGCTAGGACCACTGCAGTGAGTAACCTACCTCTGGACTCCCCAAAGCCAGGCCACCATCTACCAGGCACAAGTGAGGAGCAGTGTTCCCTCTAATTAGCTTACCAGCTGTGTGGGCCTCTGAATTTGACACATGGCACTGACATACACAACCAGAAGCCAATATCATTCACAGAAAGTAGAATCTTAGAGTGACTGCACATAATTGCGTGTCGCCACCCAACATGGATGCAACACCAGTCAGAGTTGTGATACAATACTACTCTCCCCTTTCCTGATGAGTGCAGCTCTAACACTGCATAAGAAACTGAATATCATTCAGGACAAAACAGCCCACTTGATTGGCACCATATCCACAAACATCCACCATCTCCACTGCCGATACTCTGTCAGAGTAGCATGCACTGTCTACAAAGATGCATTGCGAAACTTCACCAAAGATCTTAGGCAGCTCATTCCATACAAGATGGACACGGACCATCTGGTCAAACCAATCCATGCCAACCATAATTCCAAACTAAACTAATCCCATCTGCCTGCACTTAGCCCATATCGCTCCAACATTTCTTATTCATGTACTTACCTAAACATCTTTTAAACATTATAAGTGCACCATTTCACCTGTAAGTTCATTCTACACAAGGAACACTTCATCCCAAAAAATTTCCCCTCATGTCTTTTTAAATCTTTCTCCTCTCATCTTAAAGATATGTCCTCATGTGTTGAAATCATCCTCTCCAGGGAAAAGACACATGCTCTTCTCTTTACCTATACCCCTCACTATTTATAAATCTATATAAGGTCACCGCTCAATCTCCTACAATCCAGTGAAAAAAGCCTCTCCTTATCTCCCAAACCCTCCATTTCCAGCAACGTCCTGGAAAATTTCTGCTGAAACCCCTCCAGCTTAATAAAATCCTCAGGGAGATCAGAACTATACAAAGTACTCCAGTAGATGCCTCACCAATTTCCTATACAACTTCAGCATAATATACTAACTCCTATACTCAAAAGGTCTGAGCAATGAAGGCAAGCATGCCAAACGCCTTCTAAACCACCTCATCTATAGGTGATGAAAACATCCAAGAATTATATACCTGAACCCTTGGGTCTCTCTGTTTGACAACACTGTCCAAGACTCCACTTGTTATAAAAGTCTTGCCTTTGTTTGTGCAAATGCAATAGCTTGTATTTATCTGATTTAAAGTCCATTTGCCACTCTTCAGCTTTGATCTGATTAGAGCTGAAAAATGTGTTGCTGGAAAAGTGCAGCAAGTCAGGCAGCATCCAAGGAGCAGGATGCTGCCTGACCTGCTGCGCTTTTCCATCAACACATTTTTCAGCTCTGATCTCCAGCATCTGCAGTCTTCACTTTCTCCTATTGAGCTGATTAGCAAGGTTAGATGTCATGGAATACAGGGAGAACTAGCCATTTGGAT
>NC_057727.1:49762847-49812541 GCF_004010195.1 Chiloscyllium plagiosum
GAAGGCGTTTGGTATGCTTTCCTTTATTGGTCAGAGTATTGAGTACAGGAGTTGGGAGGTCATGTTGCGGCTGTACAGGACATTGGTTCGGCCACTGTTGGAATATTGCATGCAATTCTGTGAAACTTGAAAGGGTTCAGAAAAGATTTACAAGGATGTTGCCAGGGTTGGAGGATCTGAGCTACAGGGAGAGGCTGAACAGGCTGGGGCTGTTTCCCTGGAGCATCGGAGGCTGAGGGGTGACCTCATAGAGGTTTACAAAATTATGAGGGGCATGGATAGGGTAAATAGGCAAAGTCTTTTCCCTGGGGTCGGGCAGTCCAGAATTAGAGGGCATAGGTTAGGGTGAGAGGGGAAAGATAGAAAAGAGGCCTAAGGGGCAACGTTTTCACACAGAGGGTGGCATGGGTATAGAATGAGCTGCCAGAGGAAGTGGTGGAGGCTGGTACAATTGCAACGTTTAAAGGCATCTGGATGGGTATATGAAGAGGAAGGGTTTGGAGAGATATGGGCCGGGTGCTGGCAAATGGGACTAGATTGGGTTGTGATGTCTGGTCGGCATGGACGGGTTGGACCGAAGGGTCTGTTTCCATGCTGTACATCTCTATGACTCTATGACTCTATGACCCAATTGATTAAGGTCTCTTTGTGATCTCAGATAACCTTCTTCATTGTCCACTAGAACATCAATCTTCCAAAATCATAAGCATTTCGAAGGACAAGAGCATCAGATACAGGAGAACACCAAACCTCAAAGTTCCTCTTGAAGCCACTCATCATCTTAACTTAGAAATAGATTGTTCACTATCACTGGGTCAAACTCCTGAAATTCGCACCCCAACAGCATTGCGAGTCTACCTACAACATATTGACTGCAGCAGGTGAAGGAGGCAGTTCACAGCTACCTTCTCAAGGGCAACTATGGGCAGACAATAAATCCTGGCCCAGTCAGCAACACCCATATCTGATCAGTGAATTCCAAAACAAAAAGAGATATGCTGGTCGTGATGACAGAAAAAAGCAAACAAACAGTCAGTGTTTATCATCAATATACCTCAAAAGCTAACCACCGTCTGGAGCACATATTTATGCAGTTAAACAGGAAGAAATTGCAAACTTGCTGTCACTGATACTACACCCCTCCACAGGGTGTTGCTGAAGGTTCCAAAGTCTACAATCAATTACAAAAACTGAACTGATGAGAACTATACTTTTCAGCCTGCAATATCACTGCTCAAAACCAGTGAAAGTGATTCTTTGACAACAAATTTTGGAAAATACACCACTTAACATTGCTTAAGAACCTCAGTAACCCTTCAATTATTTTTAGAACTTGTTCATGTTAATATTCTATTTTCTGATATTATTTACAACTTTATACATTTTTCAAGTATAACTGAAGTATCAACTTCAAATTTATGTCATTTAATTGCTAATCTTGCACTCTGGAGAGGTGATTAAAGGTGAAAAATAATATGTTCATTTTGCATTCTGGTTTACTGTCTGTGTGAATATTTTGATTCACTGGCTACTTAATAACTTCTCCACTACTGGAGATCTCCTAATCTTCAGTGAGATTTAAACTAATATTAAGGAGGCAAGGAGCAACAGGAAACAGCGAGATAAGCAGCAGAGATGTGGTGGAATCCCAATGGGAGAGCACTGAGGAAGAGCAAGACAAGCAGCAAGGATAAAAAGTTGTGTGGAGATGTGAGAACACAGTGAAGGAGCAGTGGGAACCACAACCACCAGCAACCAACTCAAGATGTGATACCCAGCAAATAGCAAAATGATTGCCTTTGTTAAAAAGTGAGGAGATGAGCAAACTTGACTTGTTCTCACAATAGCAGAAAGCAGTCCCAGAGCCTGAGGCATTGCATTGCAGCAGCAAGGATTTTGGTATTGATTTTACAGGGTCTGATTGATATGCAGTATCCTCCGTGCTCCAATGCTGAACCAGAAGCACAGAGGACTGTGAACTGCTGGGATGGCAGGTGTAAATTGTCCTGACAATAAAGTGGAAACTGATCTCCAAACATTTGGCTATCCCCATTCTTCAACAATGACCTTGACAATTAGGTCTCTGGGTACTCAGTGTTTAATCTCACTCCATGTTAAATGATCCCACACATCCACTGTATTCCAATACCTTGGGAGACTCCTCTCCATGATTCAGACTTCAGTGATGAAATTCAGCATTGTTCCTCAGATACTTAAGTCTGTGTTGGCACAGAGGAAGCAGAGTATTTGATGACCAAGGTCTCAAAGCCCACACCAAGCCAAGGCAAGTGCATTATCGCACATTTTTGGGTTAAATTCCATTATTCACTATTCTGCACGCCTGACCAGTCTGTTGATGGGGAGGCAATGAGCGAGTTGCATTATTGCTGGACTGTTAATACAGACATCCAAGTCATGTTCTGGGGACCTGTGTTCAAATCCCACCACTGCAGTTGGTGGAACTTGAAATCAGTAACAAAAAATCTGGAATGAAGAGTGTAATGGTGACCATGCATCCATTGTCAATTATCAGGACAAAAACCATCTGGTTCACTAATATCCTTTAGGAAAGTGTTATTGCTTACCAGGTCAGGCCTACATGTGATTCCAGACCCACGGCAATGTGGTTCATTCTTGACTGCTCTCTGAGATATTAGGGTGGGCAATAAATGTTGGCCTTGCCAGAGACACCTTCATTCAAATGAACATATAAAAGAAAACCCTGTATTGTACGACTATTATCCTCATTGTTCACCACCATACCAAATTTGGCACCCTCCATAAACTTTTTGATCATATCCCTTTCTTGTTAAGGGTAAATTATTAATGTGCAACACAAAAGCAAGGACCCCAGCACTAAGTTTGGTGGATCCCCACTGGAAACAAACTACCAGAGAGATCTGCCTCTGCCATCACCCTCAGATTCCTGACTCTAAGACAAGTTTGGATGCACTTATCAACTTGATCTTGGATCCCATGTGCTCTTACTTTTCTGACCAGTCTGGCATGAACACAGCATTATCAAAAGCCTTGAAGTCTGTGTACACCCCATGCATTGCCACATGAAAATGCATTACCCTCATCAAGACACGTGGCTATTTGCTCAAAAAAGAGAAACATATTTGTAATCAGGGATAGTATAGTCAAAATGTATGGCAAGGCACAAGAGTCCCGAAGGCTGCGTTCCCTGTCCAGTGCTTCGGTTTAGAAAATCTCATCTGGGCTGGAGAGAGACTTGGAGCAGGAGGGAAAAGATCCAACTGTCATGATCACTTAGGTACAACGATATAGGGAGAAAGGGGAAGGAGGTTCTGCTGAGGGAATATGAACAGCTAAGGACTAAATTAGAAAGAAGAACAAAAAATGTGAGAAGCTCCAGATTACCGGAGCCACAAGGAAATTGGCACAGGGTCAACAAGATGAAAGAGGTGAGTGTACGGCTCAAAGATTGGTGTGGGAGGGACTTGTTTGAATTCATGGGATATTAGCATCAGCACTGGGAGAGCAGGAAACTGTCTGATGGGATGGGCTCCAGCTGAATCAACCTGGACCCAGAGTCCTGATGAATCACACAACTGGAGCTGCAGATTGCGCTTTAAACTAAATAGTGGTGGCATGGTTCCATTTTTTGGAAAATTATGGAAGAAACTGAAGTGAGTGAGAGTTCAGTTGAAGTTGTTAAAGCTTCCAGAACAGGTAATAGGATAGACGGCATGGAAAGGGTCAAGAATCTAATTTTATACACAGCAGGTCAGGGGACAATTATGAGAAGGGAGGCAGTCAACATAGGACTGAGTCTGCTGTAATTAAATGCAGTACGCTAAACAAGGCAAATGATTTTGTAGCACAGATTGAAATTGGCAAGTACGATGTTGTGAGTATCATGTTGGCTGCAAGGGGATTAGGGCTGGGAACTAAATATCCAAGGATATGCTTCCTATCAAAAGCACAGAAATGAACTTCAAATCAATAGCAAGAGGTGAAACAGAGTTGGAAGGCATAGAATGTGCGTGGGGAGAATTGAGAAATCACAAAAGGAAAATTAAACCCGATGAGATTTGTGCATAGGCCTACAAGCAGCAGTCAAGATGGAGAGAATCAGGAGATGGAAAATGCATGTAAGAAAGGCACTATTACAATAATCATGGGGGACTTGGAAAATACGGTTGGTAGTTGATCTCAAGAAATGGAATTTGTGGAATGTCTATGAGAATTTATTTGAAGCAGGCTCCAGTGCAGCACATGAGGGAATAGGCAACTTTAAATTTGGTAGTGACATGTGAATGAGGCAGAATTGATTAGGGAACTTAAGGTGAAGGAACCACTCGGGGGCAATAACCATAATATGATAATTTTCACTCTACAGTTTGAGAGAGAGAAACTGGAATCAGATGCAACAGTATTATAATTGCATAAAACGTAACTACAAAGATATGAGGGAGGAACTGTCAAAGTTGTTCGGAAGGGGACCCTAATAGGGAAGATGATGGAGCAGCAAGGACAGGAGTTTCTGGGAGTAATTCAGAAGGCAGGAAGTCATCCCAAGGAATAAGAAACATAATGTGCTCAGGGGAGGATGAGGTGACCATGACTGACAAGGGAAGTCAACGGCAACATAAAAGCAAAAGAAAAAACAGACAATGGGGTGAAGATTAATGGGAAGCCAGAGAATTTGGGAGCCTTTAAAAACCAGCAGAGGATAATTTAGAAAAAAAAGGAGGAAGGAGATGATGGAATCTGACAGTAAGCTAGCTAATAATAAAAAAGATTTCCAGAAGGCCTTAGACAAGTTCAAGGCAGGGAGGAGAGATTAAGCAGTCTTTTTCAGGAAGAAACCGATGATTGGGGAGTTCTGCAGCGGTCTGTGTTGGGTCTCCAACTCTATACATTAACAAACTGGATGAACTGAGAGCATTGTGCTACATTTACAGATGCCACAAAGATAGGTGGACAAACAGGAAGTCATGACAAAGCAGGGAGGCTGCAGATGGACTTCAACAGATAAGGAAAGTGGGCAAAGGATTGGCAGATGGAATGCAATGTGGGAACAAGTGAGGTTATGGTAACAAGAAAAATAGGCATTTACTATTTTCTAATTTAGAAAGGGCTTTGGAAATTGCAAGTTAAAATTCACACAGAACCAGGTTATAGTCCAACAGGTTTAACTGGAATTCCAATTAAACCTGTTGGACCATAACCTGGTGTTGTGTGATTTTCAACTTTGTACACCCCAGTCCAACACCGGCATCTCCAAATCATGACTATGTTGGAAATTGGAAGTACAAAGGGACTTGGGGGTGCTAGTTCAGGATCATTTTAAGATTATCATGTAGGTTCAGTTGACAGTGCGGAAGGCAAATGCAATGTCTATGGATTACAAGGAAAAGGCAGGAGAACAGAGTTTAAAAAAAAATCAGCCATGATTAAATGGTGGATAAGACCCGAAGGGCCAAGTGGCCAAATTCTTCTCCTGTCTGTTGTGGTCTTATAGTGTTTAAAAAAATTGATTTTCTTTTCAATGCTATCAATCCTGATTAATCCAAGTATTTATAAATGCAGATAATGTTCTGTCTCTCAGAATTCCCTCATTAACAACTTGCCCACTCCTGAGGTTACACTGACTGACTTGTAATTTCCTGCTGAATTCCTTCTTCCTTTATTTTAATAAGGCAAATCAGAAACAATTAGAGTTTATTTACAAGTTCTTATTAACCGATGTGCTCTTAAGGTTTTTACTTTTTTGAAAATAATTTGAATGCACAAAACTTGATAAGACTGTTGGGAGAATATCTTTCATTTGTTTGCACCATTGAGTTCTGTTGCACATCTCCTGACAAAATATTTGACTCTATATTATTTCCTGCAAAGTTTGTAAACAAGGGTTTTGACACTGATGTCAACATATCAAAAGTGCCAACAATGATTCTCAGTTATCCACGGAAACATATTTTGTGAGTATTGTCCTGAAATACACAATTACAGTCAACTTTTCAGTCTTTAACATTTTTGATCTCAAACAGTAACAGTGAAATCTATCATTGAATGGATTTGATCACTGAGTCTACATTGCAAAGGACTCTTTTTATCTGACTTAGAGGTTACTATGCCTATATACATACAGATTATAATTAGAGTGAATTCTGAACTGAACTTGGATGTAAAAAATTCTGAACTTTAAATAAGCAAAAGGTCATTAAGAGAAATGTTGAAGATACACAGAGAGATACATATGTTTTGAGTGCCATCTGACTTTTGGAAAGAATCACAACATTTTTTTATGATGGAATGCATGGAAGTTATTTATACACAGGGACTTACTAAATGATTCATTTTATAACTTCATAACCCAACTCGTCCAAATTTTGTGTGCCATTCAACTGTCTGCAACATTTTTGCAATGATTTTGATCATCATCCATTTCTTATTCAGAAATAAAATGTCTCCATCAAATTAGCCTTCAGAGCTGTTCACCTTATCAAACACAATGTTCAGTCACATTAAGCAAGGTGAAGAATATCTGCTCTCAGATAGATTCACTTTCCAGGCTTCTCAAATTTCAGCGTCACACGGCACTATAAGTCCACTGAAATGGATAAGAGTTAGATTTGTGTGGACAGTTTAGTTCACATTTGCTACAAATACAGCAATTTCATGTCATTCAATTTTGAGTCAGACAGCAAACTGTTATTTTCATGATGTTAATAGTGGTGTGGTGCATCCTGCAAGGCAACTTGCAGATTTCCAACCTGATCTGCAGGTATTTCACAATTTCTACATAATTAACAATGAGCCTCTCTGTAACTTGGAAGCACATTATTTTGTCTCATTATGTCCATACCAAAACCCTGGGGTTATCATTGACCAGAGACTTCACTGCACCATCTCTGTCAAACATATAGCTGCAAGAGCAGTTTTCAACTTGATAATTGTCTATTCACTCATTATGAATTCGCAATGCTTGTCCACCATCTCGAAGGCAAAGGATAAGAATGTGATGGAATACTTTCCACTTCCCTGAATAAGTCTATCACAAACGCAAGAAATGCACTATCATTAAAAACAAAACAGTTGACTGGATTAGCACCCGATCCATATACCAGATGCACTGTAGAAATCACAAAAGGCACCTTCCAAGCCCATGACTTCCATCACCCCGATAGACAAGGGCAGTAGACTCATGGGAATGGGTTAAGCAGAACTGACCTTAATTTGATTGATATCTCCAATGACTGTCAGCATTGCATGACATTCTAAATGTACACAGATCTATTGCAAAAGAAAGGTTTCAAATTACCAAAAAAAAGGCAACAGGCTCATTTGCTGAGGCCATATGTCAATGGACGTCAATTGATTTTTTTACTTTACTTTAGAAAAGGTGTCAGTTTCTGTGAATGTTTGCGTCCCTCCATAGGCTGAACTGTTGCAGTGCAAAACTCTCAAATTGCCACAGAAATGACTTTTATAGCATGAATTTATGTTAATCAGCCACTTTTCTCATAACAAAAAATGAATGATGAGCTAAATCATTGCTAATTAAGGAGGAACTGAGGTTTTAATGCTATAGTAAATGATAATGACTACTGAATGACCCCTCTGGTCTACCAAAAAAAGAGTTTTACTGGTGTTGAATCACCTACTTCAGAAGAAAATTAATGTTGCCTAATCCAAAAAACATTTTTTGTGTTTTGTTCTTTTACGTTTTTGTGTTAGTCCTCTTTGGATACTTGTTTAATATCCTTTGCTTATTTTAAATGAAATTTACATCCTTTTTTAAACTGTGTCCTGCTTTGCTGTCTGTAATAATTATTTGGTTTCATAGAATGACCATTTCCCTGCTGCTTGTCATGTAATACAGACATCGTAGAATCCCTTTATGGGATGCCTAAGTTGAATCAGGTCGTGGAAGGGTTGAAAGTCCAAGTGCTGAGTCCATTTAAGTCTGTGGACTGCAAGTTGATACGTGGGAATTAGTCACCAACAGTTTCATTGGCATCTGGGTGGGATCTTCCTTCATTAGCTTGGCAAATTAAAGTGCAGTCGTTTGTGTGCTTTCTAACTCATACTTAACTCTTTTAATTTTGAACCTTAGAATATATTTTTCTCGGTGCAACAGAAATGAAGAAGTCTGTTGCATGTTGAAAGAATTATTATAATTTAACACAGTAAGTAAATTTAAACAATTGCCTCATACAAAATTGAATAAAGGCAAATTAATGAAATGATTCAGCATTACATGAATTAAAATAATTTGGATAGTACAGCTAATGCGAACATCCTCCCATGTGAGTACCATGTGAAGGAATCATCCCATTCTATTGTAAGACCGCAGTACATGTACAATTGTCTACAGGAATGATGGCTTTCTTTCATAATAGATCTGTTTACATTCAGAATGCCAGGCAATATTGACAGTCATGAGGGATAGTAATTAAATTAAAGTTGCGCTGAACCTATCTGAAAAGGATCATATCAAAAGAACTGACACAATTAAACATTGAGAATGGAGATCCAAACAATTACCTCATACACAATTGAATAAATGCAAATTAATGCCATGTGAAAGCCTCATCCCATTCTGTTCTAAGACCATCGTACTTGTAGAATTGTCTGCAGGAATGAAGGCCATTTGATAAAATTTGAATGGTTTTTCAGAATTGCTTTGTGAACCTTCTCTCAGCTTTCTCTCTTCCATCCTTCACACTCCAGACAACACAAAATTATTAGCAAATTTAAGGGATTTGGCCATTGCAGGCAATTGTTGCCTTGCCCCAACAGTCTTTGAGAAGGTGCTGTTGAGCTGCGTCCTTTCATCAAGTCAGGGGACATTATTTCAAACATACTCCTCACTTGGAATAAATGCGGCCCAGCCAGCGATTGGGCCCTCACCCAGTGAATGAATTCAAAAAGAACTTGAGCCTTTCAGATGGTAGAAAGGATCTGCAGAGTCTGAAAATGAATCATCGACTCCGAGATTCTTATCTGTTCTTGTAGCCATAACGCATATATCATTAGTTCAATTGTAAATAAATGTGCAATTCAATGTTGAAAATACTAAAATGGCAAGTCAGGAAAGTCATTCTTTCGCACATTTCTCAGCAATTTAGAGCAAGACTGCCATGAATTTTCTAGAAAGCTAAGTCTTAGAAGTTAGAATGACTCTAAACATGGAGGAATCTGGCACCATAACACTTAAGCTATCAATTCTATGAATAAAATTACATCAGTCATACAAGGGTACCATGGTGTCATGCTCAAGTTACATGAAGTTGATGAACTGTTCAGCGTCCTTGTGGGAGCACAACGTGGTGTCGATACAGTCATTGATGTAGCAAAGGAAAAGGTGGGGAATGGTGCCAGGGCGCAAGCTATGACAGCCTCTTCGTCAGGTACATGGAACAGTCTGTCATCCGCAGCTACAATGGCAACACCTTTTCCTCTGCTACAATGAAGACTGCATCTGTGCCACGTCATGCTCCTATGAGGAGGTTCATCAACTTCACAAACACCTTCCACCCTGACCTCAAGTTTACCGGAACCATTTCTGACACCTCCCTCACATTCCTGCACCTCTTCATCCCCATTTCCAGCAACCAACTCAACATGTCCAGCATGGTGGCTCAGTGGTTAACCTCACAGTGCCAGGGACCTGGGATCAATTCCAGCCTTGGGCGACTGCCTGTGTGAAGTTTGCACATTCTCCCCGTGTCTGTGTGGGTTTTCTCCAGGTGCTTCGGTTTCCTCCCACCAGGACAGCTGAATTGCCCATGCTAAATTGCATATCGTATTAGGTGCATTAGTCAGAGGGAAATGGGTCTGGGTGGGTTACTCTTCGGAGGGTCGGTATGGACTTGTTGGGCCGAAGGGCCTGTTTCCACACTGTAGGGAATCTAACCTAATCTAATCATGGACATCTACTTCAAACCTAGCAACTCCCAAAGCTACCTGGACTACACCTCATCTCACCCACCCTCCTGTAAACACACTATCCCTTATTTCCAATTCCTCCGCCTCCTCCGCATCTGCTCCCAGGAGGACCAATTCCACCATAGAATATCCCAGATGGCTTCCTTCTTCAAGGACCACAATTTCCCTTCCCACATGGTCAACAATGCCCTCCAGCACATCTCCTTCCCCCACTTCCACCCTTCAACACTACCCCTACAATCGCAACAAGGACAGAACCTCCCTGTCCTCACCTTCCACCCCACCAACCTCTGGATACAAGGCATCATTTCCACCACCTACAAATCAACCCCACCACTAAAGATATATTTCCCTCCACATTTCTGTGTGTTCCACAGAGACTATTCCCCCTGCGACTTCTTTGTTAGATCCACTCACCCCCAAATCCACCCTCCACTCCCAGCACCTTCCCTTGCCACCGCAAAAGGTGTAAAACTTGTGCCCACACCTCACTCGTCACCTCCATTCAAGGACCCAAAGGATCCTTCCACATCTGGCAGAGATTTTCCTGCACCTACACACACCATCTACTGTGTCCGTTGTTCTCAATGTGGTCTCCTTTAAACTGAGGAGCAGGTCGCCAACATATGGAACATTTCAGAGACGTTCTCTAGGACACACGCACTAAACAACCCCATGGCCCGGTGGTCAATCACTTTAATTCCCCGCCCACTCCGCCAGGGACATGCAAGTCCTATGCCTCCTCCACCACCAGATTCTAGCTATCTGACGCCTGGAGGAAGAACACCTCATCTTATGCTTTGATCCCATATGATTGGAGGATCCCAACGTCGATTTCACCAGATTCCTCCCCCCACCTTATCCCAGATCCAACCCTCGGCACAGCCCTCTTGAACTGTCGCAAATGTCCATCTTCCTTCCCGCCCATCCGCTCCATCCGCACCTCCGATCTATCACCATCACCCCCACCTTCATCTGCCTATCACATTCCCAGTTCCCTTCCTCCCAGCCCCAATCCCCTATTTATCTGTCAACCCCCTTGTGCCCTCCCATATTCCTGATGAAGAGCTTATGCTCGAAACGTCGACTCTCCTGCTCCACAGATGCTGCCTGACCTGATATGTTTTTACAGCATCACACTCTTTGACTAAAATGGGCATATTTCCAACTGATCTAAGAATTCAAGACCAGTGATTCATGAAGTGCTGTGGGCCATTGGCAACAGTGCAATTATACTCAAACTCAATCTGCAATCCCTTAGCCCAGCATATTCCCCCACTCTAACATTACCATCATAGTGTAAGAATGGCACTCCAGGAGCAGCACCAGGCATACCCAAAAATGAGGTGTCAACCAAGTGAGGCTAACACCCAAGAGTGCACAGATGTCAAAAAATAAGCACCAATCTGTAAGTATAGTTTTGCAATTCCGAAGTTAATCGATCAAATCTACACTCTAAAGTCCTGACAAACATGTGCACGAATGGTGATAGGTAATTAGACAACTCACTGGAGGAGGAAGCTCAGCCCCATCACTAATGACGGAGAAGCTCAGCACCTCAGTGCAAAATACAAGGCTGAAGCATTTGCAAACATTTTCAGCACGAAGTGCTGAGTAAATGATCTATCTCGGCTTCCTGTGCAGGTCTGTTACATCACAGATGCTAGTCTTCAGCTGATTTTATTCACTCCGTGTGATATCAAGAAAGGCACTGCATACTGCAAAACGTATGGGCTCTGCCAACATTCCGGCAATTGTGTCAAAGACTTGTGCTCCAGAACATGCTGTACTCCAAGCCAAGCTGTTCCTGTACAGCTACAACACTGGCAACTACCCAACAATGTGAAAAATTTCCCAGGTATGTCCTCACGAAGAAAAAAGCATGATAAATCTGTACAGTTAATTAGCATCCCATTTGTCTAGCCTCTATCATCAATAACATGATGCAAAGTGTCAGCAACAGTGCTATCAAGCAACACTTGCTTAACAATAACATGCTCACTGATGCTCAGATTAGGTTCTTGCAGGGTCACACAACTCCTGATCATATTACAGTCCTGGTTGAAACGTGGACAAAAATATTGAATTTTGCATTTAACTGGTGCAGCATCAAGGATCCCAAGCATAAATCAGAATCAGTGGGAATCAGAGGAAAATTCTGCACTGGATCGAGTCATAACTGGGGCTGGGAGAGTGGACTTAAGTTCAAAAGAACAGCATTAGAGGGATATAAAAACTAATGGCAGAGAACCCCCTCAACCTGCTGTGACCTGTCAGCGCTGAAGAAAAGCAGTTAGGTGATTTCTGGTTATTTCTTCCACATCTCTTTGAATTGGTCGAGTGGTTTAAATAAGAGATGTTGCTGCAGCTGAAGAGTACCATTAAGGAATACATTTTAAAAAAGACAACATCCAAAATAATTAATTACATCAAATGGAGACTGCTGGGCAGATGACATTTTGCAGGTTTAGTACATTGGAGTGAGTATGTGCTGATACATACCACAGTGACAAGGTTGGTCGTTTAAAGGATCTTCAGATCACAGTTTATGAGCTTGAACGTGAGCTGTGGACATCAAGACCCAGGCACACTCCACTTGGAGAAGGGATGAATGAGCAGAGGCATAGATCAAACTAAGGTGTTGAAGGTTTAGAGGGGATTTGAAGAAAATACTTTTCCACCAGAAGGTAATGGGAATCTGGAATTCACTGCCTAAAACAAATGGTAGAGGCAGAATCCTGCATAACATTTAAGAAATATTTACCTGTACACTTGCATTTCCAGGGCCAAGAGCTGAAAATGAGATTAGAATAGTCAGTTCCTTGTGTTTGATTGGCATAAACGTGATGGGCCAAAAGACCTTTCTCTGCGCTCTAACCTCCATGATTCAATGAAGGAGGGGACGTATCTTGGACACGATTTCAGGAGATAGTCATAACCCTCAGATTAATTACATCAAATTTCGTCTATGGTCAGGGACAGAGAGTGCGAATGGAGAGTGACTGGGGTTTGGGGATCTAGAATTTAGCTGTGGAGGAACCTCAGCCCATGCCTTTGCCCAACTGATAGGAGGTTCTTGCTCCCAGTGTGAATGTGGACACAGATTGCAAGGAGGCTGAATGAACAAAGCCAAGAACAGTGGAACATCATGCCGTTCAAGTCAGTGGGGGGAAAAAGACAAATGTAACAATAACAGGGGAATAATTAGTTGAGGGAAAAGATACTCCAGACCCAGAACAATACAGAGTTGACTTTTGCCTGCCTTCCAAAATGTCTTGAGCTGAAAATGTGTTGCTGGAAAGGTGCAGCAGGTCAGGCAGCATCCAAGGAGCAGGAGAATCGCAATGTGCATGTCCCTGCATGTGCAGGGTCAGGTGAATTGGCCATGCTAAATTGTCCGTCGTGTTAGGTAAGGGGTAAATGTAGGGGTATGGGTGGGTTTCGCTTCGGCGGGTCGGTGTGGACCTTGTTGGGCCGAAGGGCCTGTTTCCACACTGTAATCTAATCTAATCTAATCTAATCTAAAGCCCCAAACATGACAGTGGTTTAAGAAGAAAATCAAAAGGGGCACAGTTAAGATGAATAGCCAAAGTCCTTTCCCTCGGGTCGGCGAGTTCAAGATTGGGGAGCATATTTTCAAGGAGAAAGGAGAAAGATTTAAAAAGAGACCTGAGGAGCAATTTTTTCAGAGGGTGGTTGATATTTGCTAAAGGAAGTGGTGGATGCAGGTACAGTTCCAACATTTAAAATTCATTTGGACAGGTAAATGAACAGGAAAGGTTCACTGTAACATGAGCCAAATGCAGGCAAGTGGGATTAGTTTAGTTTAGTTTGGAGAAACCAGGTCAGCATAGGCAGCAAAGACAGAGTTCCAAAGGGTGTGTTCCTTCCCAAGTCCCAAAAGTTAGAACATCTCTTCTAAGCTGGAGAGGGACTTGGACTGTGAGGGGAAGGGTCCAATTGTCATGGTTTACATCGGTAACAATGACATGGGAAGGATGAAGAAAGAGGTTCTGCTCAGAGATTACAAGAAGTTTGTGACAATACAAAAGTAATAATCTCTGCACTAATAACAGAGTCACATGCAAATTGGCACTGGGAAGGTAAAATGAGAGAGGTAAATATGTGGCTTAAAGATTGGTGTGGGAGAAATGGGCTCCAGTTCATGGGCATTGGCACCAGGACTGGGTAAAGTATTAGTTCAAGCCTCATTTGAACCATTCACAAACCGGTGTCATTGCGAACTGATCAACTATAATTAGTTAGACAGGGCTTTAAACTAATTACCAGGGGGAAGGTTCAATTAAAGGCAAGTTTAGAAAGTCAAAAAGAAATGAGGGACCAGAGATGCAAGGTTGAGAAGAAGTGGATGATAATCGAAGTGTACAGGAAAGGGCAGACAATATACGCAGAAGAGTACAGCAGCAATTAGATGCAGAATAAGTAACAATGGAAACAAATAAAATATTAAGGCTCTTTATCTGAATGCATGCAGTATTTCTAACAAGGTAGATATGTTGACAGCACAACTGATGAATATGAATTGATACCTGTCACAGAGCTACAGTTGCAGGGGAAAAAGACTGTGAGGCATGAAGAAGAGCACAAAAATTGTCTTGGGTGATGATAATTTGCATATTGACTGGACAAATCCAATGGAAGGCAATGCTTTAAACTGCATCAGGGATGCTTTCTTAGGCAGTATATTACATAACCTACCCAGGTTATTTTAGATCTAGTAATGGGAAATGAGCTAGGATTATTAAGAGAACTGTGAGTTAAGGATCCTCCAGGGGCTCATAGTCACAACATGGTGGAATTTCAAATTCAGTTTGAGGGATTGCAATTTGGGTCTCAAGCCAATGTTCTTGACTTAAATTAGGGTAATTACAGAGCTATGAAGGAAGAGGTGTCGAAAGCAGGCTGGGAAAACAGACTCAGGGGAAGGTCAGTAGATGAGCACAATCAGATATTAAAGTGCTTATCTCATAATTCTCAGCAAAAATGCATTATGGTTAAAAAAGGACTCTATGATAAAAAATGAGCCACCTTTAGTTAACAAAAGCATTCAAGGAGAACATTCGCTCAGAAACTAGGGCAAACAATGCAGTGAAAACTCATTGTAGGTTAGATGATTGGGATATTTTGAAAGAACCAACACTGGATTATTATAATGCTAATAAAAAAGAGAAAAAAAATGGGTTATGAAGGTAAATTGGCAAGAAATAGAAAAACAATCAGCATGAGCTTCTACGTGGATGTGAAACAAGAGCGTGTTTGGAGAATGCAACAACACACATTATAATGGGGAGCACGAAAATGGGAGATAACTTAAACCAATATTTTAAATCAGTCTTCATGTGGTTTTTATAATAAACATCCCAAAAGATAGCAGATAAGTTAGGTGCTAATGGAAGAAATGGTCTCAAATCAGTCTATATCACCAGGGACAACACAACTGACAAACTGATGGGAATGAAGGCAACCAGCTTCCAGGACCTGATAGCCAAGGTTTTGAAAGGAAGTGGCTGCAGGGATCGTGCAGACATTGGTTCAAATATTCCAAAACTCACTTGTTTCCTAAAGCCTTCTAGCAGATTGTAAAACAGACAATGAGATGCTCTTGTTCAAGAAAGAAGAGAGACAGAAAGCAGGAAAGTACTGGCATTTTAGCCTAACAAATATCATGGGAAACGTTAAATGGCAAAACAGGCAATTCTTGTGACAACTGTAGCATATTTTGGTGAGGCAGTAGCTAGAGTACTGTGTACAGTTGTGGTCCCAATATTGAAGAAAGGTTATGTGGACATTGGAGGCAGCTCAAAGAGGGATTTATTCAGCTGATTTTTAGGATGAAGTGGTTGACAAATTGAGAAAGCTTTTATTCCTTAGACGTTCATCGTATGAAGGAAGATCCAATTGAAACACCAGATTCTTAAGAAGCTTGAAGGATAGATGGTGAGAAGATGCTTCCACTTGTGGAGAAATCTCAAAATGGGGGGATATGGGGGCACTCATTCAAACCTCAGATACAAGGAATTTCTTCTCTCAAAAGTGATGATTGTCTGGAATTGCCTACCTCAGGGTTGTAGAGGCTATATCACAAACTATTTAGCGGAAGCAACTTAGTTTTCTGAAATATTGAGGAGTTGAGGGCGATGAGGAGCTGGGGTAAAAGATAAATAGAGGCCTAGGTCATATTAGCCATAATATTATAGAATGGCAGGGCAGGTTTGAGGGGCTGAGTGGCCAACCCCTATTACTGATACTCTGATAACTAGCACATAGGAAGGTGGTTGAGGCTGGTGGAGGTCAGTGATGTCAACTCCAGAACACCTCTGTGGGAGATTCTCCAGATAGTGTCCTAGGCCCAAACATTTCAGCTGCTTCATTCATTACCTTTATCATAACGTCAGAGTGGAGATATTTGCCAATGATCACACATTTTCAGCACTATTCTCGACTCCTCAGATACCAAAGCCATTGATGCCCAAATGCAGCAAGGCCTGAACAACATTTAGATTTGGGTGACATAAGACAAGTAACATCCACACCACACAACTGCTAAGCAATAATCATCTCCAAAAAGAGAGAATCGAACCATCACTGCTTGACACTTAATGGAATTACCATTACTGAATCTCCTACTGTCAATATTTTTGGAGTGACCATTGACCAGAAATAGAACTGGACCAATTATATAAATACTGTGCTACAAGAATAGTTCAGAAGTGAGAATTCCTACAGGAAGTAACTCACCTCCTGACTCACCAAAACTTGTCCGCCGTCTACAAGGTATACGTCTGGAGTATGGAAGAATACTCCTTACTGGCTTGGATGAGTACAGCTTCAACAACACTCAGAAAGCTTTACATTATCCAGGACAAAGCAACTCATTTAATGAGCTGCATTTCAATGCAAAAACAACTCGACCACCAGTGCACAGTAGCTGCAATATGTACTGTGTACAAGATGCACTGCAGGAATTCACCAAGGTTTCTTAGACAGAATCTTACAAACCCAATATGACCATTACCATCTAAAAAAGGCCGTAGATACATGGCAGAATCACCACCTGCAAATTCCCCTCAAAGCTTCTCACCATCCTGACTTGGGAATACATTGTAATTCTTTCAGTGATTTATAACATGGCAGGATTACCTTATAGCTTAAGGTTGAGCTACTAATGCATCACAACACCTGATTTGTTTCATTCACTGCTGCCAAATAGTTCTGCAATTGCTTCAAATTAGTTGTCAACCAGGACCCTAGTTTATTTTTTATTCATCTCTGTTAGTTCCTTTCCATTTAAACAACAGTTACTTATGAGATATTTTTGTCCCCATGCACAGAGGAAACACTTGTCTGCATTCAATTTCATCTATCAACTGCCTCCTTCAAGCAAAAAGGTGTGAAAATGCTTCAGATATTCAGTTTTGGAGGTTGTCATTTTAGCTTTGTGCCATCTGCAAGGTCAGACATCAGTTTACATCAATATCAAGCAAAATCAGTGCATTGCTAGCCCCAGTACTTTTCTAAGGACAATAAGCTGAAGAGGTTACAAAATCAGCTCACTCTGGGATCCCTCTGGTTCCCTTCTTCAAAGTTGATGGTGTCAATTATTCTAAGCAATTTTAATTGATTTCCTCTTATTGAAATATTGGTCTTTCTTGATACCTCACTGAAATGTAAGTTTGCCACATTCACTGCCTCACTCCTTTTGCATGGATTACCCTAAAAAGGAAGGAACCAGAAGTGGTGATCATCACAAAGTGTTTTTCACATTATTTTAGACAAGCCAAGGAGTCTTATTTTGGGGTGGGTCTGTTCACTGATGATTCCACATTTGGTTTCACTCCAAAATAATGAAGCAACTCATAATTTAAAGTACTACCTTGATCATATGCAAGTTTGTGTGTTTCAAGTGACGAGAATCATTTGCATTGTTTTTTTTGGTAGATAATGGTCATTGCAAGAACTACAAAGCTCAGCCATCTCTCCTTTATTTTCAAGGTCATTGATTCATAGAGGATCAACAATGTGAAGGGAGAATGTCAATTTTCAACAAGAAGCTTACAGGAACTACATCTATCAAGCTACAGCAAACAGAACAGGTCAAAGGATGCATCCTCTCCAAAAAGCTGCTCACCTCCAATGATCGTTATTCACCATCAACAAATGAGGATTGCCATTGAACATTTGTTCCATACTTGCGTGATTGCAACTACAAGAAGCCCAGAGCTCCCCAGACTGAAGGACATTTGTATCCTTGTCACTAGATTCAAGATTTTGATTGGAGAATAACGATGAGACAATTGGTGCTGATTGTTTTAAAGTAGTAAGAAAGACCAACATCTAGAACCTGTACTTGCATAACTAAGTGGAAATCCGCAATTGTTGTCCATTAAGTCTTCCTGATTTATCAGTTCAGCTACATTCATATCCTGCCAATAGACTTGCACTGAGGTCTATTTAAACACATGGTATTGATCTAACTACCTGTTGGGTCTCAATGAGACTGCAAAAAAATGAAATTGTTTTATTAAGATTGCCATGAGGACAGGGACAGTCAGTTGAGTAGGACGTCTACTGCTTTAACATGATTTATTGGGAACCTTAATCCTGTCCTTTATTTTGCTTTCTGTACATAATTACACAATCAATTTAAATTAATTTATGCTCTGATTAACACTACATAGCTCATTGAGGATTCTGCAATCTAATTGGTTGAAGAACCATGCCTTGCTTGACCTGTTCTTAGGTGC
This sequence comes from Chiloscyllium plagiosum, assembly GCF_004010195.1. Classification (NCBI taxonomy): domain Eukaryota; kingdom Metazoa; phylum Chordata; class Chondrichthyes; order Orectolobiformes; family Hemiscylliidae; genus Chiloscyllium; species Chiloscyllium plagiosum. The sequence continues at coordinate 49,781,537 of NC_057727.1, forward strand.
ACACCAGCCCTTTGTATGGGGCACTGTCTCTTAAGTCAGCAAACAGCTACTGAAAGTACAAAAAAGGTCTTGAGATGAGCTGTCAGCATGATAAATGGAGAATGCCATTCTTTCACCTCTGTTCAGAAAAATCTCGCCTTCAATTGATCATAAAACTTTCTGTAACAAAGGTTCACCACAAATATATTATACTTGAGCTGCAAGATGTGTTGTAGCAATTCACCTCAGTCATCTTCACAAGAACTGCATCTCTTCTGATTGCAACAACTGCAGCAATACAGTGATCACAGTAACTGAGCTCCCCTCTGACTCTCGTTCCAATGACAAAGACATTAATCAGTATTACTTTTTCCATATTAATGTACACAAATTCCATATGTAGCAGCACAGATGGAATACCTTCGCCACTGTACCACCATCTTGAATGAGCAGAAAAATCCTCTGTCGCCTTATAAGGCATTATCCAGATCCCAAAGATAAATGGGTTTAAGCGAAAGAACTCTGAACATTATTCAGATGAGTAACAAGGGAATACGTTTCGCTCAGATTTGACACATCAAGAATTTCAGAGGAGGATGTCACTGCCAGTTAAATCACCATGATTTTGCTTGACATCAGAATTTGGCAGCTTGAATACTCTCTGAAGCAAAATTACAGAGGCTATTTTCTTCCACTGGAGTAAAATTGTACTGGGAACACATTTAGCTTAAGAGGCCAATTCAGTTCAGTCTGGAGAGAACATTGAACTTGGTTCTCATCAGTCCTGCAGGCCGACTCACAAGATACATTGAACAATTATAAAAATTCATGGATCCACTCCTTCAATTGATCATAAAACTAAATATGATCATAAGGTTTCAGCGGATGGCATACTTGTTATGGATACTTGAGTGATAGGAGGGGGTCACTGTGCTCAACCTTATCGCTCAATGTAAAGTTTGATGAGAGTTCAATCTGAAGGGCCCCTGTCAAAAACAGATCCTTTTATCTGAAAGATCTTCTATCATCCCTTGAAAAAGCAAGTTATTACAATGTAAACTCAAATATTTAAGTAAATATAAATTTGTATTAGTCTGCTTTCCAATGTTCATAGTTCAGTGAAAATGCCAAGTCCAATTATTTTTTTAAATGTTGAAAAAAATTAAAGGTTTAAAGATCTAAACAAACTAAACCTTTTTTTCAAATGAAGATATTTGTGTTGATAAATAGAGCACAATTCTCTTCTGTGAAAATGGAATGTTTGCTCACTCAATAATATGTTTACAGATATCTTGGCATCATTGGTTCCTTTGTGAGTTTGTACATAGCAATCAGTGCAGTCAAACAGAACAGAATTCCTTCATTCTGCTATGATAGTGATAACAATTAAATTTGCATTTTAACCTATTATTTTAATACCTGGGAAAATGTGCTTGATGATTGCATCACACCAGGGTTGGTGAACTGACAGAACAAATCCATTGAATGCGTAGGCTGGAGTGGAAGGTGAAGACAAAGTAAATTTCAATAATGTTCTTGTTGGAAGGAGTGGTCAACAGAGTAGAAATGTAAGAAATGGGACAGACACAGCTGAGGATTATATCTAGAGTCAAAAAGTGCGGCAGTGGAAAAGCAGGAGTGTCATCATTTCAGGCATAAGTCCTTCATCAGGAATGTGTAGACTCTCCTGCTTCTCAGATGTTGCCTGACCTGCTGTGCTTTTCCAGTGCCACACTTTTTGACTCTGACTCTCCAGCATCTGCAGTCCTCTTTTTCTCTCTGAAGATTATATCCAGTACTGTGATAGCGTGAACGATAAAGACAAAAATAGCATTGCAAGTGGAAAATCAAACAAATTGAATATTTTTCACAAAATGAAAACAAGTATGATTCTGAGCTTCATACTACCTGTAATTTTAACTCTTCACCGACTTCTCACATTGATCTCAGTCTCCTTGGCCTTCCATTGTAACTCATCCTAAGCTTTCAGAACAGCTGCCTCGTTTTCAATTCAGCACTATATTCTTCTGGACTCAACACGGAGTCCAACTATTTCGGACATAATCTCTGAATTGAGTTTGTTTAGATTAGATTAGATTAGATTAGATTACATACAGTGTGGAAACAGGCCCTTCGGCCCAACAAGTCCACACCGCCCCGCCGAAGCGCAACCCACCCATACCCCTACCCCTACATCCTTCCCTTACCTAACACAAGGGGCAATTTAGCCTGGCCAATTCACCTGAATTGGCCAGGCTAAATTGACCTGCACATCTTTGGACTGTGGGAGGAAACCGGAGCACCCGGAGGAAACCCACGCAGACACGGGGAGAACGTGCAAACTCCACACAGTCAGTCGCCTGAGGCGGGAATTGAACCCGGGTCTCTGGCGCTGTGAGGCAGCAGTGCTAACCACTGGGCCACCGTGCCGCTCTTTTCAGGGAAAAGATTTACTTGAGTTTTCTGCTCAGTTTGCTTTTAGTCAGCAGCTGTAAACCATTCTACCATTCATAGCTCCATTAGCCAAATCTTTTATTTCTTTACTTGTTCCATTGCCATTCTCTTTGGTCATACTTGTCCTGTCTTCCTCCTGATCATGTATGTTCACTTTAGTTCTCGCTCTACCCTCCTCTCCACCTTCAATAGCTTAAAATCCATCACATTTACATATTTGTTTCAACTCTAATGAAAAGTCATAATTTTAAAATGTTGACTCTGTTGTCCCTTCCATGGAAGTTGTTTGAGCTGCTGATTATTATGAGCATTTTCTGGTTTCAATTACAGATTCTCAACATTGCAATTTACTGCGTCATTATTTTTTAGATTTTGATTTTTGAATTTGCATCCATATTATCTTGCCCAACAGCTCATGATCTTCTGTGATATGATATCTATTTATTTCTTAGAGATTCACTGCAATTATTGTGCATTTGAGTCAGATGAACACAAGAATATTTTGTCCAAAAGTCATGAATTATAGATTCCTTACTCTTCTGTTATATTGACCTTATATAACAAAGCTTTTGTGCTATGAGAGAGACAGGAATGCATCTTCGAAAGGGCATGACTTCTTTAATTGAACTCCTTACTCTGACATTTATGGGGTTTTTTTGTTCAAATGTTCACCATGTGCCGTTTATGTGCAATGAAGCCCCAACATATAAATGCAATCTTAATAGGTCAAGCACTGTTATGCTAAAACACAGCATTTTTGCCTATGGTGCAAATTAAATCTCATTGCCACTAATATGTTAACATTGAAAGAAAAAAAAGATGACAAAAAGTCAGAGTCTAACAGCTCATTCTTTGGATTTCAAAATATATTTTTAGTAAGTAAGACCACAAAAATAAAATCATTGTATCCATTTAAGGCAAACTAGGCTGAATCATTTTTGATTGCAAACCAGGATGAATCATATATGACTGCAATGAAAGTCAAATCCCAAGAATTAAATGGGTGGGTAACTTCAAAATTCTTTGTTTAAGTTGGCTGTGCTCGATCAGCAAACTCCAGCTGTAAAAGTAGACTTTTAGAAGTTATTGTGATCTGTCTTTGAATGGTTCGGAATTATTTCCTGAGTGCAAAGCAAAAGGCTAAAAATTAAATGGAAATTTGCTAACCTAATCATTTTCCTGATGTGATCAAAGATATTATTGTAGTACAGGTGTGCAGTGTAAAGTCTGTACTATCAAACCTCTGTGTGTTTCAATTAAATTTACACTGCATGACTCAATCCTGCTTGATGATCAATTGGTGTCACTCATTCCAGGATCTCTCAAGATTGCCTCTTTCCATCAATGATGAATCTTACACAGACAAATACAAAAAAAGGGACCTTTGTACTGTATAAAACCTGAGAAGCTGCGAGTTCACTTCTTGAGATGATAACATTTCAGGAACGTAGGTCACAGAGAAATAAGCAATTCAGCTCCTTGAATCTGCTCTGCCATTTGAGATTATTCATAGACCATCTGATTTTAGGCCACTCCATTTTCCTGTTAGCTTCCCATAAACCTTTTACTGCTGTCTATCAAAAATCCAACAAAGACTTAATCAGGTTCAGTGAATGGGACAAATGTTGTATAATGTGGGAAAATAGGATTTTTTTCAATTTTGGCTGGAAGAAGCATAATTAAAAAGAACATTATCTAAAGAGTGAGAAATTGAAGCCTTCTGAGATGCAAAAGGATGGAGGTGGCTTGGTGAATGTATCACAAAAGATTACTTTGCATGTCTAGCAAGTAATAAGGCAAGGTTATAGAGTACAATTGTTTGTTATGGAGGAATTGAATACAAAAGTAGTGTTGTTATGCTTCAGTTGTGCAGGGCATTGGTAAGACCACATCTGGAGTATTATGTACAGTGGTGGCCACTATATTTAATGAAGTAATTCAGAGGTGTACCAGACCAGTACATGGAGTGGACCGGTATGTCTTACAAAGAAAGGTTGGGCAGGCTGAGCTTATATCAAATGGATTTTTGAAAAGTAAGAAGCAACTTGATTGCAACATAGAAAATCTTGAAGACTCTTGAGAAGGTGGATATGGGAAGGACGTCTCCTCCTGAGGAGAATCTGGAATTAACCATCACTGTTTAAAAATAAAATGTTTCTCATTTGAGACAGAGACAAAGAGAAAGGGTTGAGCGCCTTTGGGACGTTCTTCTTTAAAAAGCAGTGGAAACAGATTCTTTCAATATTTTGAAGGCATAGATCGTTGACAAGGGAAAGAAAAAGTTATCAGAGATATGGAAAAATGTGAAGTAGATCAGCCATAATTGTATGGAATGATCAAGGATGCACAAAGGTTAGCAGCCAACTGATACATTTAATTTGAATATTAATATGTATAATTAGATTAGATAAATTAATACCATACTTGGCATGACCAAGCATTCCTCTGGATAACAACTACACACACTGCTCAGTTTCCCATTCATGATTAATCCTCCATTAAGGTTACAGCTCTTATGATTTGAACTGGACTCAATGGAGTTTTAAATTATACTTTCTTCAAGCAAGATACCTGGAGATATTGTGGCATAGTGAGTAGCATCCTTGTGTCTGTGCCAGAAGATCCAATTTTAAGTCACTGAAGGGTCATATGCCTATCATGGAGACAATGATAGCTCCTTCTAGTATCAATCAATCAGTGACTGATGGTGAGAGTGTTCAACCACATGATGGCATTAAATAGGTGTGTTCCCCATCGCTATTCATTACTAAAGGCTACAACATGCAAGTTTATATTTCCACAGAAACTTTGAATCTTTAAGGCACTGATTGGCTGGACAGTGGCTGGCAAGTATGGATCATATAAGTGTCCACAGTGAGAGTTTAAGTCCCTAATCAGGTGGAGGCATGCCTCACTGCCTTACCCATTATAGAGATAATGTCATTGTGTATCACTCTTGTCTTTGTGCAAAGCATTCAAGAAGACAATGAACAAGATAGCTATGCAAATGAAATGATTGTTCAATAGCATAACAATCTCTCAAGCACAAAGAGCTTGATGAATTCTTAACATCCAGAATAAACTGATTTGTTTAGAGCACCAGCCATACTACTCATTGGTCTGAAAGATAAATTGAGCAAGTGACCTACTAGTTTGTCAACCATTTCATTCAATTTTGTGTTTTCCTACAAATACTAATCATATTTAAATGACTATAATATTTAATAATTAAAAAATACATATCCTGATGGCTGTAATGAATTTGTCTTAAAGGTCAGAGTATTCTTTCAGCTCGGTACATTTAAGTCTCATTGCTTTTAAAGAGTGCTCATAATTAGAAATATTTGTAAGTTAGTGATCTGAATATTCTTGAGAGTTATGCAAGTATTTAAAAATAGTGTTACCTTTAAAAACTGAAGTTGGAGAAAAAAAAATGTTTAATTAAATGAATAATGGCATGCTGCTCAGAAATGTAGGTAGAGCTCAATATTAACGATTCAGGCTTCAACCTCCCTTAAATGCCATTAATCATTTTATAAATCCCAAAGGTTGGTGTAAGAACAAAAGTATGAAATGAAAAATGCAATTTTCTCCATAAGAGACGTTTTCTTAACTGAACTATGCAAAATCTCTGCTCTAATGTAATCTGCTCAGAATGTACTCTCCAAAGTATACCTCTTTTTCTAATGTTGAAAGCATACAGCAGAAGATCTAATCCAATGTCCCAGTTTGTCCATCCAGAACTAGTTGGCCTTCTGTGGTCACATAATTTTGAAGATTTCAAAACTTCAATAACTTCTCTATTTACTTTTCTCATCATGCTCACTTCCTTTTACAACCAGCCTTCTACCATCTAACAACAGTTCAATGAAACACCATTGCTTATCTTTAGCTAGGAGTTTATTTCATATGGTTCACCACGAAATGTGAGAATGAATTCCATTTGTAGCATTAGAGTGAGGCAGAGGACTTATCTGTTCAACATATTTTGAGAACTGAAAAGTTGACACCATATCAAATAAACTTAACAACCAAACAGAGACCAGCATCAAGAATGACATTCTGGTGCAGATCTACAGGGCAGGTTAGGAATCAGAGTGCTTGATGAGATGAGAAGGACATGTCAGATAATAATTTTGAATTAATGTGTGACTTTAATAAAACAATATCCACTAGAAAGGAGCAAATAAGCTATAGAATTCTTGATAACCCAGTGAATCTGAAATCTTATTAAGGGTAATCTGCATTTGGAAGCAGTTTTCCAAGTCAAAACATAATCAATACAGTATACAAGCTGCAGTGTCTTTCGGAACCAGTGCTTACAATGTGAGTGAACACAGAATGAGCTGTGGCATTACTGCTGGAAGTAACCAGTACAAAAATGTATGACTGCAATATAAATGAGGAATGAAAAAATAGATAAGTATTGCTGAAAGGAAAAGTTGTATTTATTTCAAACTATGTAAAACATAGGTCTCTTTGTTCAGCAACACTCCTGAGGGCCTTACCATATACACTTAATAGTAAGGTTCGAGGGAGTGTTGCTGAATAAAGAGACCTTGGAGTGCATGTTCATAGCTCCTTGAAAGTGGAGTTTCAGTTAGATTGGATAGTGAAGGAGGAGTTTGGTATGCTTTCAACATTTAAGAGGCATTTGGATGGGTATATGAATAGGAAGGGTTTGGAGGGATATGGCCGGGCGAAGGCAGGTGGGACTAGATTTGGTTGGGATATCTGGTTGGCATGGACGGGTTGGACCGAAGGGTCTGTTTCCATGCTGTACATCTCCATGACTCTATTTATTGGTCAGAGTATTGTGTACAGGAGTTGGGAGGTCATGTTGTGGTTCTACAGGACATTGGTGAGGCTGCTTTTGGAATATTGCGTGCAATTCTGGTCTCCTTCTTATTGGATGGATGTTGTAAAACTTGAATGGATTCAGAAAGAATTTACAAGGATGTTGCCAGGGTTGGAGGATTTTAGCTGTCGGGAGAGGTTGAATGGGCTGGGGCTGTTTTACCTGGAGTGTCGGATGCTGAGGGGTGACCTTATAGAGGTTTATAAAATCATGACGGGAATGGATAGAATAAATAGACAAAGTCTTTTCCCTGGGGTGTGGCAGTCCAGAACTAGAGGGCATAGGTTTAGGGTGAGAGGGGAAAGTTATAAAAGAGACCTGAGGGGAAACTTTTTCACGCAGAGGGTGGTACGTGTATGGAATGAGCTGCCAGAGGAAGTGGTGGAGGCTAGTACAATTGCAACATTTAAAAGGCATCTGGATGGGTATATGAATAGGAAGGGTTTGGAGGGATATGGGCCAGGTGCTGGCAGGTGGGACTAGATTGGGTTGGGATATCTGGTCGGCATGGACGAATTGGATCGAAGGGTCTGTTTCCCTGCTTTACATCTTTATGACTCTGTAATCACACACACATTGAATACACAAATATTATTTTGAAATATGCCAGTAAAAACTGGAAAGAGCAAAAATAAAATTAGAAAACTTAGGAGCTTAGAAATCTAGGAAAAGTGCTAATAATGGTTTTTAGAAAAGGCCAAGGAAATGGGCATGGCCTCAGCTGCTCACCACAATGCAAAGATTTTTTTTCCTCAAACACAGCAATAATGAGAAAGGTAGTTGAATCATGAATAATTAAACTGCAGTTTACACAGTTAAATAGCAAATGGCTCCCTATCAAAATGCTGGACAGATTATTCTGCTGTACCGCATATTTCGTTAACACAAATTTGCTGTAACGTGATTGATGAATTGGGACATTGTTTCTAAAGCTTGAATTTTTAAAACACATGTTGGCTGTATTGTGATTAACATTGCCAACACTTTTAACCACTGTTTCTAAAACACGGTGTTTCTCTCATGGGACTTGCATAAGAATGCAGCCATCACGTTATAAAAGAAGTACCTGTATTCTTGCTAGCATTAAACTGCAGGACCAGGCCATTATAGAGTACTGTGGATATTGGAAATATGAAATGAAAGCAGAAAATGTGGGAAGTAGTCATTAGGTCAGACACAATCTGCTTAGCGAGACAAAGTTAATTTTTCTGGTTAATGACTTTCCATCAAAATTGCAGACTACTTCTAACTACTTTTTGTGCCATTTGAAGCAAGGCATTTGTTATGTTGAAAAGATTTGAGGTAAAATTAAAAACACCAATGCACATTCAAGTGGTCTCAGAGAGACTCAAAAATTTACCTACAGAGCAATAGGCATCACCATATATGAGTCCAGGGCCATTGGCTAGATCAACATTATTTCCACCATTGAAGAATTCAAAATCAAATCCAGTTAGCTAGACATCCAGTAATAAACACAAAACTGGAAATCATTGTGAGAGACAGTCAGCAGTAACTGACTCATCTTCTGACTCAAAAGCTTTCCACCATCGACACAGAAGTCAAGAATATGATGGAATATTTTTCACTTGCATTGAAAGCTCAGGTCGAAAATTCAATACTAACTACAGCGAAGATGCCCTTGGATTCACACACTCTCCCATATTAATCATTTCTTTTCTCTACAGCCCTCTACCCCCACCACTCCGTGCCCATCCCACCATCTCCCAGTTGCACAGAAGATCCACTGCATAAATTCTTTAAATCATCTTCCACTGCATAATACAAGGATAAAGCATACATGGCAACACCACCTCCTGAAATTTTCTTTTCAAGTTATACAACATCCTGACTGCGAAATGTATTCTTTTGCTAAAGGTCAAACTTACTAACAGCGTTGCGCCCTACTAATGTCTGCAGTACAAGAAGATAGCTCACCGTTATCTTCCTGAGGTATGCAAGAAGAATGGACAATAAAATAATGGGCTTGCCATTTATATTCAACATGGATTGTGGATATCAAAGGAAAATCTAGACAGGAACAACTTGACGATTAACTGTCCTCACTCATGAGAACATGAAACTGTCGTGAATTTCTTTGAGGTTGTTACAGATGAAGTAGATTGCAAGATTCCTTGACACTGTTTATTTTGATTTGCACATCAATTAGAACTAACATCAAAGCCAATAATTTTTAATTAAATTAAAATCTGAAGGGATTTAGAGAAATAGTGGACTAGATAAAAGACGTAGTATTGGGAATAACATTCATGTAAGATTTGTGCAGACTAAATTGACATTTGAGCAAAACTTGAGTGAAACAATTTCAATAGGCAACAAAACTGGGCAGGTACAAGACAAATCATACTTGACAATTTTTAAAATATAAATTATTTGAAAAGAGTGCCTGTCAGACGAAAACAACAGATAGCAAAATAAAACTACTGGCAGGCAGCTGTAATTGAAAATAATCACTTTCAACAGTCAGACAATGACATGACGCAGCTCAAATAGAATCGTCACATTTAGTCAGACCAATAGAAAATGGGTCAACAAAGGCTATTTTAAGTCTTTGCAAAACACTTTATTCTGAAGCATGCCTTTCATTCAGATAACTAAAAAATAGAACCAAACATGAACAAGTATTGGCAGACTGAAGGTAAGTGCAACATGATGGATTTCAACAGTTATGAAGTGGAGACACGCAATCCATATGCAGAAAACAGTGCAAGTGTGACACACTTCATCAAGCTATACAAACAGACTATTATTTCAAATGAAGCTGGTGGATCAAAGCAAAAGGACATACCTGATTGCTAGTCATATTAAATAATGCACATTTAAAGAGCACTTTCCATGGCATTTGAACGCTCTAAAGCACTTCACGGCTCGAGAAGTGCTTTTGAAGAATAGTCCATGAGAGCAAGCAACTAATTTGCACCAAGTAAAACTCCACTGCAAGGGACTTGTTCTAGTGGTGTCACTTGAGGTATAAATATTGAGGAAAGCACCAGGAGACATACCAGTGTTCTTGTAAAGTAGTGGTATTAGATAGTCTACATCACGTAACCAGAGGCAAAGAGGCTTAGTTGAACATCTAATCCAAAAGATAGCATGTTTGATGGTGCTGCAGTCACTCACTGTTTAAACATCATCTTAACTTATGTGCCTCAGTCCCAGAATAATATTTGAATGTAAAATATTGATTCAAGATATGACAGCATTACCCAAATTATTAATCAACTTTTGTTTTTAAAGCTCTCATTTCAATTACTTTAGGGAATCATCAAGCATGTAGAGTAGACCAGGTGAAAATGTTAGTGGCAATTGTTTTAATCCATTTTTCATCTATTCTTCATTATTCTTTCTATTTTAAACACCTAGATGATGCTGTCTCCCAATGTTTTTCTATAATTAGAGTATCTGATTTCAATGCAAGCCCTTCTTTTCAGTTTAAAATAATCTATGTTTTTCTGCTTAGAATGACAGTGTTGGGGCAAGAGAATCTGGTGCAAAATGTGCAACTATATCTCCTGACTTCAATGGAAAAGTAACTTGGCTGGTCAGTGGAAGTGGAGGCCAATTTGTTGCTACTTATTCTGCACATCTTCCAAACTTGAACTCACAGATTTTTCACTTGAAGGCTTTTCGTTTACTATGGTATTGCTGAAATGCATTACATCAATTTACGTTCAATATTGTTTGAGACGAGACCATTTATAAATTATTCACATTTCTAAATGGAAATAAACTAAATATCAACCTGCGACAGTTTCAGTTTTTTGAGGGGAGGGTTTCAAACATCATTTTCTGAAGAGGCTGAGTATCATTTCATTATTTTGATAACACAGACAAGTGAGACAATTATGCTTGCCACAATTGAATCATTCTTTTTCTTGCATTGTAAAAATAGCACAAAGTAGAGATGGTGAGGCTCATTTTTCTATAGAAATTGACTGAGTCACCATTTAATCGCTTCTGAATAATTCAAGACTATGTTATTAGTAGAAGGGAGGAGGTGATCCTGAGAGAAGGGGCAAAATTCTGAGGTGGTCTGGAGTAAGTTACAGGAAGGAAATTCAAAAGAGAGGGTCGTCAGGGCTGACCATGGCCTTGGAATGGAGCCAGAAATACTTTCGGATATTTTTCGAAAGCAACCTGTTCAGAAATGTTATTACATACTTCTGGGATACGTGTGACTTGAACCCAAGCCTCCTGGCTTAGAGATAGGGACACTATCACTATGCCAAAACAGTCCTCAGAAATATATCTATGAGTTACTCTGATGGGAACCATGAACATTGCTTCTGTCTCCTGAACAAGGGAAAACCCATCATCTGCCACACTCCGTTGATCAGTTTTGAATCCAATGATGCCTAATTAATACATTTAACAGGATTCAAATGTGTCTGAATAATGAGCTCCACAAATTTAGCAATCGGATAGCCCTTGAGGGGCTACTGTCTGTCTAGTCACTATTTATTTAGTTTTTATGAAAACATTTTTGGTCAACTTTGGTCTGCTTTTTCTCAGAATCTTTAGGTCTGTCTGCATTAATTCTGGACAGGTAGCACAATAGATCAGAGTGAGCTTGTTTATGAAAAAATGCACAGGTTGTGTAATTTTTCTAATTTTTTGGCACGTCAAATTATTGAGAATGAATATACAGTGATTGCTATGCAATCTCTACCAAAGGTCACACTGCTGATTCAGACAACAAAGTTCAATTCTCTCTGTTGACAGTGATTGCTTCCCCTCCCCAGGTACATGGAACTTTTAAAACTAGATTCCCTTCTGGACTCAAATTTCAGAAAACGTAACAAATTTGGCTATTGTGCAGCAATAAAGTCCGTACATCATTAATTGATGTGCATACTTTCATAAATTATTCAAACTGTAGCAAATTGACTGATTGCTGCAGTGTTGAAAAGCAGAAAGCCAAGCATTAAAAAAAAAGTAAAAACGGAGCCTATACATTTACAAGCTGTTTTTTTGTAGAGGCACATAATGCATATGTTGCATTTTAAGCACAAAGTGTTAGTGTGCACCTGTATTAATGAACCCAGTTGAACCCTCAGTAAGCCCACACCTTAATATAATAGAACATGAAGTGAATATACAATTAACATACATTGTGTCATAGTTATCATTACAGGTGTCTAATTAACAGACATGCACAGAACTTGCTCGTCCATAGATCTCAACTCTGCTATGCTAAGTTCAAAAGTTGCAGACTTGAGTAGAAATGAAAATCAACTGGTTTTAATCATTCACCATGATATATAGGTTGAAATATAAAGCAAGAAAGGGCTTTGCTTTCTAAAACTATTCCAGAATCAGCTTAAATTTCTGTTCGCAAGTGCATCTTCTTAAACCCCTCTCTCCTCTGTCCAATGCTTTCATCTCGAATACCAAATGCAATGACTTCACGTTTCTCACTAAGAGACTATCCAAACTGTTGCTCCTGCCACTTTCATCCTTTGACTTAACTTAATGGATTAATCTTCCTCCAGTGAGCTTAGATCTTATAAAATGCTAACAAGACAGAAGGAAGCCATTTAACAAGTTATGTTCAGACCAGCTCTCAGCAAGGAAAAATTGGCTAATCCCACTCTTCTGCACCACAGCCCTGCAAATTATTCCTTTTCAGATATTTATCTAATTGCCTTATGTAAATCACAATTGAAAGTTATTCCCCCCACCTGCTACCTACTCTTCTGCATAATGTATTTCACATCAGAACCACTTCCACATAAAATGCTACTTCCTCAAAACGCCAAACATCAATTACCTTAAATCAGTGCCTTCTGGTTCTCAACACGATCATCAAGGGGAATACTTTATCCATATTACCTTTACTAAATCTCTTGTCCACCTTTCATTTTCAAAGGAAACGACCTTAGATTCTCAAATCTGTGTAATAAATGCATAGTCTCTGGAATCACTCATGAGACTTTGTAGTAAACTCTATAAGCCTTCACATACTTCCCTGTGTATGATGCCCAGAATTGAAGGCAATGTCCAAATGGAGATTAAATCAGTGTAATATAAAGATTCATCATTATCTCTATGTTTTTGTACTACATTGATTTTGCATTTAGTACACATTCTGCATTTCAATGACCTCATCTTTTGCTATGATTTTAGCAGCATATTTTTTTTAATTGAATTAAAATAGAAAAGGACTCATTTTGTACCTCAGTTATACCCTCAGCAAATGTGCTATAGATATCTTTCTGGTCTGCAATTAGTCACACCATTCCTCTCACCCTTCTCCTATTAATATACCAAGAGAAAGCTTTTGAATGACCGAGTATTTTAAGTAGTTGTCTCTTTTCATATTATTGTTTGCCACTCATTTATTTTTCCACAGCCTCTCTGAACTTCCTATATTCAGGTTAATTCATTTGTATTAACAACCTAGCTTCTGCAACTTGTTCTGAATAGTCAAAAGAGAAGATTCTCTGGCAACAACTGGACAGATATGGATGGATCCAGACAATTCCAGTCCGACACATGACAACAGAGAGAAGGCATTGGAAGAGATGGCATAGTAAACCAAACAGTGAAAGCAAGAAATCCATTGTTGACCTCCATTGCAAGAGGATTGGAGAGCAGGAGCAGGGATGTCTTGCTGCAGTTGTAGAGGATCCCGCGGAGTATCAAACCGTATGGAGCGAAGTGTGAGCAGGTGACTGAGTTGGATGATCAGCCATTATCATATTGAATCATGCAGCAGGCTTGAAGGGCTGAATGGCCTAATCTTTTCCCTATTTTATATGGTTCAATGAAGTACACAAGTGCTAGAGTGGACTTGATAGTGTAGATGCCAGGAAGAGGCTAGAACAATGGAGCAGAGTCTACAAATAAGGTATCTCCTTTTGAGGATAGACTGGACCACCAACTTTATCCGATGACCCTGGCTGAGATCACCAAATTATGTGATGATCTTCAATCATAAGACCAGCAATCTTCATTTACAAAGTATACAAAAAGAAATATCCTTGGTACTTACTGAGAGAATAAAGGTCAGAGGAAAGACAAGGTTCGACCCATCTGTATCAAAGGTGTATCATAGCATTAAAATCCAGTAGCTCCTCTTTGGTTTCAAATACATTGTCTTCTATTGTACCCCGAGACTTTATCCTTGCCCTCCTAGAATCTTTCCAGATGATGCTATCAGCAATATCATCTGAACGCGTAACATTTGCTAAAGATGGATGTTTACCTCATGGAATACTTGACCAGATGAATCGAACCATCACAAACACTTAAGAAAATTAACACCATCCAGGACATAGCAGCACACTTGGACAGCACCTCATCCACTAACTTAAAACTCTCTCTCTTCACTGCTGATATGTGATGACAGCAATGTGTACCAATTACAAGATTCACTCTAGCAATTCAATAAGACTCCTCTGCTAACATCTTCAAAGCCATGGTTTTCACCAGTGAGAAGAACATAAATCAATACCCTGGGGCTTACCACTGACTTGAACTGGATGTGCCATGTAAATGAGCGGTCAGAGGCTAGGAATATTGTAGCGAGTAACTTACCTGCTAAACTCCTAAAACGTGTACCATCTACAAGGCACAAGATAGGAGTGTGACAGAATATTTCTCACATGCCTGGATGAGTGCAGCTCCAACACCAATCAAGAAGCTTGACACTATCCAAGACAAAGCAGCCCACTAAATAGGTACTACATCCACATCTGTCAAAACTGTTAACTGTTCTATAGCAGTAATGTGTACCATTTCTGCACTATGGAAATTCACCAAAACTCTTTGGACAGAACCATCCAAACCCATGACCAATACTATCTAGAAAGGCAAGGGCGGCAGATATATGGGAACATGACCATCTGCAAGTTCCTCTCCAAGTCACTCATCAAAATGACTTGGAAATGTATTGCAATTGCTTCAGTAACATTAGTTTAAAATCCTAGAATTCCTTCCTTAATGGACTGGAGGCCTAACTACAATACATGGATTGCAGTAGTTCAAGAAAGCAGTTCTTCACCACTTTCTCAAGGGCAAGTAGAGACAAGCAATAAATTCTGGCCAAGCCAGTGATACCCATTTCCCACCAGCAAATAAAAATAAAATTGCAAAAAAACACCACCATTGCATGTTATTTACCAAGCCACACATCATCCTGAAATGGAATCCTATCACAATTCTTCCAATGTTATTGGATCAACTCCCTCTACAGCACCACTGCAGATGTACCTGACCCAGACAGACTGCAGCAGTTCAACAGGCAACATATTTCCAAACTTCTTCAGGACAATAAGGGGTGGGTAACAAATCCTGGCCTTGCCAATGATGCCCACATCCCAGAAAGTATAATTTAAAACAAAGTTTATTTTGCTTTTAACTTAACGTTTTATGCTCTTTCAAACCAAAAAAACTTGATTTCCAACTTATTATAACAGTACAGGTCAACAGCGGACTATTGAACATTTACAGAAGTTGACCATTGATCAGCATTTCTACTCATTTAAAATTTAAATGTAATTTCACTTCAATTCAATATTTTGAGGGATGTCAAATGGTCATCTCATTATTACCTGAGAGATGATGGAAGAGTTTACAATTGCCCGTACCACAACCATTAGCAATGGGTGTTACAACATGGTTGCTAGAGTGTAATGAAAACTGCATTGTGTATTTTGTCAGTAGAAAGTTACCAGGCATGTATTCGAGCAGAATCAGTTGAGAAGAGAAAATAAGAGCCCCTGTTTTAATAGCATGTGCAGTTCATATTCTAAAAACATTTACTGCTTCTACTCAAGGACTCCACAGCAGCAGATGCAGAATTCAATTCATGATTTTCATGATCAGTATTTCTTCTTGATCGTCTGTTTACTTTTTCTTCCATTGCAGCCTCAACTGTTATTTTATTCAATAATAATGAATTGCATCATTTTCCTTTATATTGTGATAGCGATGCCAATTGAACTGCACTGCTATTTATTAACACTTGGCCATTTTAATCGAATAAAGGTATTCATTTAACAGGCAAACAGAACAAATGGACAGTCACAGAATATCAGAATGATCTCAGGGAAGGTTTCAGACAGATCGCCCTTTATAACATCTGAGAAAAAATGTGACTACACTTAAACACCTTATCTCATGCCACCATCACAATCAAGATAAAAGCAAATCACAACACCCATAAATGTGTGCTGAATAAATATTACCAGAAATGTAACCTTAAAAATGTTACACAGAGACAGAAGAAACAAAATGTCACACAGCAGCATTTCTTTGCATGACCATCACTTCTTTTAGCAAGTCCCACAAAGCAGCAGCAATGCTGTGACTGCAGCTGGAAATGCTGTTTCCAGAAAATTGAACCTGTCAATCCTTAACACGGACCTTCTTTTCCTGTTATGATTACTGGATTTTGTGTCGTGCAACGAAATGTCACCTATAATGTTTCTACCAGAAAATTGACTCATAATTTCCAATTAGATTCCCTACGGTTGGAAACAGGCCCTTCAGCCCAACAAATCCACACCAACCCTATGAAGAGTAACCCACCCAGTCCCCTCTTACTAATGCAACTAACAATGTGGGCAATTTCACATGGCCAATTCACCTGACCTGCACATCTTTGGACTGTGGGAGGAAACCCACACAGACACAGGGAGAAGGTGCAAACTCCACACAGAAAGTCACCCAAGGCTAGAATCAAACCCAGGACCCTGGTGTTGTGAGGCAGCAGTGCTAACCACTGAGCCACCGTGAATTGCTTCTGCCATAGACTAACAGCCAATGCTATAAACAGCTATTCAAAGTTGATGGATGTCATTGGGAGCTTTCTTTTCATGATATAACTTTTTTTTGATGTGCAAGCCGAGGTTTTGGATAAGTTAGTTCATCTGTTTGAAAAGACAGCTTGAAGCCAAATCGTCTTCATGGAGTATATAATCTCTGCTTAAAATAACTGCCCAATTCAGTATTTTATTCCAACAAGACTATTAATAATTTTGTAATGTTCAACTAAATCATTAACTTGTGTCACAGTATGTGGTACTTTAGAGTTCATTTGATTCTGTTGCTTTCGGATTTTGAATATTAGAATTCATTAAGTTGGCTGATATAAACTGCAAATAATTAACACCACAATGGTGATTTGACTTCCATCATTGGATGATAATGTAACTAAGGAAGCTGTACCTAGGTACCTTTGTACCGAAGTGGCACTGTAATTGGCAACTTATAAACTTTTCACTGTACTCATTGAGGTTATGTGACAATAAAGACACATTACAATCTATGGAAATTTTGTAGACTAAGTGGCTTCGTAAAAAGTGAAGAACACTGACTTGCAATGGCCATAGTATTAGCTGACACAAAGGTTCATTAAACTTCATGAAGCTAACATGGAATAAACAAAATCATCTGAATCAAAATTCACATTGTTATCAAAAGCTAGTGAAAACTAATGCACTCTGTGAGGCAAAAAGAATCATACATATCCTAATTTCATTTATACCTGTATGACAAGTTTGACGGACGAGAGATGATACACATTCTTTACAACTACGAAACTTGAACTAAGAGACTCAGACACTGGAATACACAAATCAGCTGTAATTCAGGGAACTGCTTTTAGAAGAGGAGGAGATGGATCCACAGCTGAACATGACTGGAGAGAGTGTTCTCTCTCTTAGCGTCTTGAAGGAAATTGTCCTTGGTGTGAACACAAACTGGAGACAAACTTCTGCAAACCACAAACTTAAAAAGATTTGTAATATTTGCTACAGCTGAGGATACAAAACATCAATTAAATAACCATGACATCACATGAAACATTTACCTCACTAAGAAATTTAAAATGCATATCTTCATCCTTCACTATGAACTAGACATAATCTCTCTTTAATTTTGTACCGGTGTATACATGTTTGGCATTGTGTCTTCATTACTCTTCTTCTTGGGATGATCAGACAACAAATTTGTTCTTTCTTTCACTCAAACAGTCATTGTAATTGGATCCCTCTGGATTCCAATAAACTAGTTAACTATATCTTAACTGTCGAAATGTCTAATATGTGCAAAACAAAACAATTTTTTTTTGGAGAGACAGCCATGGAAGTTGAAAAGTAGGAGTCGATTCACGTCTCCTCACCTGACAGCAACATTAGGCTTGCAATAAGTGTACACTACTACAGAATCCTTACAGTGTGGAAATAGGCTCTTCAGATATTGAGCCTACACTGCCCCTCTGAAGAGTATCCAAGCCAGAGACACCCACTATCACTCGAAATTTCCCATGGCTAATCCACCTCGTCTATACATCCTTGGACACGATGGGCGAATTTAGCATGGCCCCAATCCAACCAACCTGCACATCTTTGGACAGTGGGAGGAAACTGCAGCATCTAGTGGAAACCCACAGAGAGACGGGGAGAACATGCAAACTCCACACAGATAGATATCCAAGGCGCTGTGAAGCAACAGTGTGAACCACTGAGCCACCCCAACATTCTGCTCAGCAACACTGTCCAAGCTCATTACTTCTCAATGCTCCCATCTTGACTGCCTGCCTGTGTGCAAAAATCTGAAACTAATTAAGTACTTTAGCCTGCAAGTACCTTGACAAGTACTTAACACGAGTTGCATTTGAAGTGTTTTCTGTGTTTTCAAAACAAATAATCTTCTGCATGATTTAATTTCCTGGACCTCTCTGTGAAGCACAAAAAGATCCTTTATTTCTGCAGGCAGCCAGTGGAACACACAGGCTTACTGACATAATCCAAAACCACTGCATTTGTAATGCATCTGCTCCTTAGCATTTATTTGTGTATTCAGGTTGGTTCTGGTTGACAAATTATGAGCTATCATCTTCATCCTTTCTTTGAAAAAGGCATTTGCTAAACTACCAGCGATTTCTGGTCAAATTCTGGACAGAAAGCTTGAAACTCCTGTTGAGATCAATCTGAAATTGAATTACATTTGTGCTCATTCTTAAGTTTGAAATATTTCTGGTAATGTGGACAAGGACAGATCTAATTGATTCCCAAGTGTTTACACAGGGATCCTATTGCAAAAGAATGGCTGAACCTTATTAGAACTTTACTGAATTATCCAAATCTCCCTTCGTTCCATTTACTTTCAAATATCTATACAAACCACTTGCACACTTCCATGTTAAATAGCGGAGTTACCATATGCTCTTACTTTAAACTTGTGGATTTGGAGGCTTTGCTACAATTAAAGACATTTAGTCCATTAGATCTAAGCCCCAATTGAGTGCACAGATAAAGTCTATATTTTCAGTCCAAAATCATATTTACTTGGTATTTATGCCTGAATGCAATGACTTCTCAAATGATGCACCAAGTTCCTTTTTCAACAGTTTAATTAACTCTGCATCTATGATATCTGGATGGGTGTGTTAAATATTCTAATACCATCTTGGATTTAAAGTAGCTTTTTGGGAAGATTGGAGGAATTAATGACAAGTTGCCTTATTGAACTGTGGTCCTTGGCATACAGGTACAGCCACAGTTTATTCAGAAGGAGGTTTCTGGACTTTGACCCATGACAGTCAAGGAATGAAATTACAGTTCCAAGTCAGAATGACAAATGGCTTGAGTGGCAACTTGCAGATGGGGGTGTCCCATGCATGTGCTTGCCTTGTTTTTCTGGGTTTTGAATATGCAAAGTGCTTTGAAGCAGCTTGGGTGACTTAGTGCAATACAGTTTGTAAAGTGTGCATGCTGCTGTCACTGTGCACTGGCGGTGAAGACATGTACATTGAATTTAGGGAGCTGTCCTTTTTCTCCTCACTGGATGTTGTCAAGCTTTTTGAGTGCAAGAGCTGCACTCATCTTAGCAAGCGGGGAATATTCCATCATACTCCTTATTGGACACTTGTGGATGGTGGACAGCCTTTGGCTATGAAGAAAGTAAGTTAATCAGTAGAGATTTCCTCGGCTCTGATCTCCAGTCAATCATTAATCCATAATAATACATATTCTAACATACAAAAAGTAGTGAGAATAAATGAATTATTCTGATGTTGGCTGGTTGTGATGAGTGGGATATTCAAAGATCATTACTTGGGCACCAACTGTTCACGATATACAGGTACATCTATGATTTAGGAGTGGGGGGTCACTTGTAATATTTCCAAATATTTGGGTGAAATGAAGTGTGAATGTGTGTTGTGAGCCTTCAAGAGGCTTTGGACAGGCCGAGTGAATGGGCAAGAACATGGCAGATGGAATATAATGTGGAATAATGTCAGGTTATCCACTTTGAAGAAACAAATGGTAAGAGGTTGA
This sequence comes from Chiloscyllium plagiosum, assembly GCF_004010195.1. NCBI lineage: Eukaryota > Metazoa > Chordata > Chondrichthyes > Orectolobiformes > Hemiscylliidae > Chiloscyllium > Chiloscyllium plagiosum. The sequence continues at coordinate 49,802,138 of NC_057727.1, forward strand.
ACAGTACTAATACACAAAGGTGCCTTGTCATTGTTGCTGAAGGTTAACATGTGGGTGCAGCAAAATATTAGGCAAGTTTTTATTGCAAGAGGATTTGAACAGAGGAGTTTTGACATCTTTCTTCACTATATAGAAGCTTCATCAGGCCCTCCTGCAGTTTTGGTCTCCTCAGGAGGCAACTTTGGACCATATTTTCTGGGCAATTTCATACAGACTGCTCTGCAGTTGTTTGACTTACCTTTGCACCTGCCTTTTGACTAAGGCATCATACTTGCAATTCTCCAGTCTTCTATCACCACCCCAAGCCCAAGGAAAACTGAACAATTATTGTCGGGGTCTCCGCAACTTCTGTCAGTTCCGTCAGAATCCTTGGGGACATTTCACCTGGTCGCTGAAGTGCAAGTTGCTTATTCCTCTTACTTATCATTTTTAATTACTGCTGGTGACTGAATTCCCTTCTCTTTCATCATGTGTGGCCTGGGCAATGCCTTCTTCTGTGGTAAAGACAATTGAAAGGTGCTTCAGCCAAGTTATTCATGTCCATATTTAAAATTGCGTCTGGTCCCAAATCAGAACCACTACTTTTACCACCATTTTCTTTCTGATTATATGCTGATAGAAGGTTTGTGATTCCCTAGAGGCACCAGACTCTTTTCATAATTCTTCTCTGCTTCTCTTATTTGCTTTATACCACACATCTGACCTACTGATATTTGGCCTGTTTCTCAATTATATTTTTTAACATGATCATTGCCCTAAGTTGATGTTTTTTTGTATAATCATGATTCCCCCTCTCATCATGCAGGCAGCTCAGGATTCATTGCTGTCCTTTTCTATTCCATGAGAAAAAAATCTTTGCTGTGACTGAACCCCTTTTTCTTTCAAGGTAGTCCGTTGTTTCATGAGTGTTTCTTCCTGCCAACTTATGACTCCAATTTTTTGACCCACATTAATTCTTATCCCATTCAGATGGATTTCAATTATTATTAAATATTTTTACTCTGGACTGTTCATTGTCCTTTTTGTTCGTCATCCTGACACTTAGGATACAATGCTCACTATAGGCATAGTTGAAAAATACGTGACGCCCACTTAGAACAGAGATGAGGAAACCGTTTTTTCCCACTCTCAGACGGTTTACATGCAGGAATGTGGAATTGAGGTCAAAATCAGATCAATCATGATTTTATGGAATGGGGAGTGGGCTCAATGGAGCAGCCTCAAGTAGCTGACTCCTGTTTGTTCTTATATCCAAAATGTTCAGAGATGACCCTCTCAGACCACCTCATTACGAAGAACCGGGTCCAACTAGGCTTCTTTGCTTGCTGGACTGTAACACTAGGACTGTAGAAAATTCTACTCAGCACACTTGAAACTCTTGCTCTTCCTTTACACTGAAATATTCCTGTCTATATTCAAGTTACCCATTATATTTACTGTATAATTTTTTACCCCTATTTTCCTTATAAATTTGTTTCTGTACATGTCTCACACTAATTGATTGCCTGTGGACAGCAAGGAACATAATTATACTTTTTTTGTTCCTCAGTTGCAGCCAAATAGATTCTCTGTCTTCAACTCTTTGGGATCCCCTTTCTCCACTTCAGTGCTCCCCTTAATCAATGTCAGGACCCCTCCCCTCTAATGATTGCAGCAAAGTCAGCCAGGTGGACATCGCAGAATAAGATTCCCTTGTTTGGACCAGATTAACATCCCCAGTCAGGGAGCCCTAGCTGATTACCTGACATATCTTGCTGTTCACTCAGAACTGGATCAGTGTCTAGGACTCTCCACCTTGCAATAAAGGATGGCACGGTGACGCGATCACCAGTCTCTGTGGAGTTACTTCACTCCCCTTTCCGCCCTTTCCTATCTTTCCTGAGCAGCTTGTACCTACAATATATTACACCTAGTTTTGTCCTTCATTAATCCAAGCCTCTTTTATAATAACAACATGGCAATCAATGCTTTTAACTCACGAGTTTTATTTATCATACTCTGTTCATTCAAAGTCAAACACAGGAAAATTGTGTTGGAATTTATTACTGTCTCCCCCAGTCTGGTCCCACCTGTCAACTTACTACTGTCTATTCAACAACAGCCGTCTCTCCCACTATTTTGTGCACTTGTTATTCCTCTTTGATATCATCTCCAGATTCCCACACTTAAGCCAGTTAGCATAAATCCTCCCCAATAATATAAACAAAATATCCCACAAGAAACTCAGTCCAGCTCTTTTGATGTATGAACCCTCCATCCTCTATCGGTCCCCTCTCTCCAAGAGATGGTCCCGGTGTCCCAATAATCTAAAGTTCTCCCAACTGCACCATCTTCCCAGCCACACATGCATCAGTTTTATCCTTCTAATTCTATACTCACTTATGCATGACACTGGGAGTAATCTGTGATTACTATTTCTGGAGGCTCTGCTTGCTAATTTTCTCAGTAACTCCCCAATTTCTGACCTCCCTTTTTGGATCTGAGTTGTTGGTCCAAGTTTGGACGGTAACTGTTGGCTGTTTATCCTCTACCTCTTTGGGATATACACAGCGGGGTGCTGTGCTACCTGCCCATTCCTTTTTCACTGCTTGGGAGTCACCCATTTCCTCTTTCCCCAAGAGTCTTAAGCTGTAAGGTGATCACTTTTCGAAACTTGCTCCTTCACATAGCTGTCAGCCTTATAGCTGGAACTCAATAGTGACAGCTGCTGATTAGGTTCTGAAACCCAGACTTCAAGTTGCTGCAACGAACAACCATTTCTGCACAATTGGTTATCTAGAACTGAGACACATCTTGAAGATCCCACAATGCACAGAACTTACAACAATATTTAGCATTGGAGAAGAAGTTCCTTAAATCTAAAGAACATTTCTCCAATTCAATCTTTAGCAGCCATTTCCCTGAATTATTCAACTTTTCAATTATAATAAAAGCCTTTGTTATTCAATTAATTGGTGTTAATTAATTGGGATGCCAATGTTAGAATGTTACTACATATTAATATTAAGGAAATTTGTATCACAACTTTAATGCATTCTGATCAACTTACGTGCCAGCTGTAAGATATATTGGTCTGAAGACATTGCAAAGGTTTTGTTACATTTCTCATTTGAATAAACAGCGGATTTATCTGTAAACTCTTCACTTTCAGTCTCAGGATTGGCAGAATCAAATGCCTGCTTCCATGAACATAGAACCAGCTGTAGCTTGTCCTCAAAATGCTTCATTGTTTTTTTTTGTCAAAATGAATGGTACCTTCCCCAAGGATTTGCAGTTAATTTGTTGTGCTCCATTATCCTGACAGTCGACAATATTATACAATTTAGTTAGTCATACCTTGTAACAAGTGAGCCTGGAAGCAAAAGTATAAAATGGACTAAATTTGGATTCAAAATAATAAGTCACAACCAACAAAAATAAAACCTCAAATATTTTTTAAAAACTATGTTCACCATTGATAGATTAAAGCTGTAAAAACAATGTATGAAACAAAATCCAAAATTTCAAATGCCCTATGATATAGCTGGATATTTTAGAAATCATCTCTCAAGCATCCAACTGAAAATTAATTTGAAATTCTGATTGAAGGATTAAATTCTATTCCAGGTCAATGTGCAGCTGCAAGATACTATATTTTGACCTGGGCATGTTTCTAGACCAAAAAACAGCTAAGTGCAGCTGACACATGCATAAACCAAAAGTCTAGGGTCTTAAGGGAAATCAGTCCTCAGGCCTCATCTGCATACTCAGCACAAGCTACCAGTGAGAGTATTGCCTTCACAGGTAGCTAGCTGGAACAAATGTATCAATTCCCAATAGGTTTCAGAGAGAGGAGCGGGAGAGGGCTTGAAGTGATTCCGGCATGCTTTGGGGATGAAGGGGCAGGTGACGTGGGGGCATGGCAATTGTAATCCCCGTGGAAACAAGTGATGCTCTAGTTCTACACAATTGAGGTGTTTTAGCCCTCACTTTATATTTATCTCACATAGCAGTTGCTGATGACAGCCTGAATCCGGCCTCGCCTATCCTCAATTAAATTTTCAACAAGTTTGCTTCGCTAAGTGTTAGGTCAGACAAGCACAAAAGTTGCACCACATGTGGCATCAATTTGGCCCATCATGTCAGAACTGGCCATACAAGATCCGGCCTGAACCCACCTTACAGTTCTTTTTCTGAAGCTTTGTATAATATACCACTTCAAGTTCATAGCCAAGCACTTTACAAATTGGTTGAGGACTTTTAACTTTACTACCCTCTCAGTCAGCGAATTCCAGACTCGCATCAGTCTCTGGGTGAAATAAGGTTCTTCAAAACAACTAATTTTTCTTTTGATTACTATAAATTCATACTTCCTGGTTACTGAATCTCTCTGCCAGGGGAAATCGGAATTTCTAAACCACTCTATCATAAGCCTGCAGAACAACATTAAAAAACCACATAAATCTAAGTTGTTATTTAATATAATTGTATATGTATCCAAGGCACTTCACAGGAGCATTACCAAGCAAGACACCAAGTCGTGTCTGGGAAGATGACTAAAAGTGTGATCAAAGCAACAGGTTTGAAGGAGGATGTGAAAGGAGGTAAGTTCAGGGAGGCAGAGGTATAAGGTGTGCATTTCAGAGTTTGGAGCCAAGACAGCTGAATGCACAAACAGCAATAGGGCAGTCGTAATATTCAGGGATGCAAAGGGGATAGAATTCGAAGGTTGCGCAGCTGAAGGATATTTCATAGGAAGGGTCAAAATAAGGTTGGGGGGGTTTTGTTAAAATTCAAGAAAAGGATATTAGGTCAAGAAATTGCTTGATTGGGAGTCCAAGATATTCAGCAAGTATTAGTGTGACAGAGAAACAGGGTTTGTTTGAGACATGAGCAGCAAAGCTTTGGATGACCTCACGTTTATGATTCGGAGATGCCGGTGTTGAACTAGGATGTACAAAGTTAAAAATCACACAACACCAGGTTATAGTCCAACAGGTTTAATTGGAAGCACACGAGCTTTCGGAGCACCGCTCCTTTATTGGGTGGTTGTGGAGGACAATTGTGTCCTCCACTATCACCTGATGAAGGAGCAGCGTTCCAAAAGCTAGTGTGCTTCCAATTAAACCTATTGGACTATAACCTGGTGTTGTGTGATTTTCAACTCATGTTTATGGAATATGTAATATGGGAACCCAGTCGAGGCATAAATGAAGATTTCAATAGTAGATGAGCTGAGACTGGATGAAGTTGGACAATTTCAGACGTCGATCAGATATTCGTGAGCTGTAAAAAGACAGAGGGTGGTGGTTGATGGGAAATGTTCAACTTGGAGTTCAGTTACTAGTGGTGTACCACAAGGGTCTGTTTTGGGGCCACTGCTGTTTGTCATTTTTGTAAATGACTTGAATGAGGGCATAGAACAATGGGTTAGTAAAGTTGCGGATGATACTAAAGTCGGCAGAGTTGTGGACAGTGCAGAAGAACGTTGCGCAAAGGGTCATAGATAAACTGCAGAGCTGAGCTGAGAGGAGGCAAATGGATTTAATGCAGAAAAGTGTGAGGTGATTCACTTTGGAAGGAGTAACAGGAATAAAGAGTACTGGGCTAATGGTAAGATTCTTGGTAGTGTGGATGAGCAGAGAGATCTCTCTAAGTTAATGTGCATAGATCCCTGCAAGTTGCCACTCAGGTTGATAGGATTGTTAAGAAGGCATACGGTGTGTTAGATTTTATTGGTAGAGGGATTGCGCTTTGGAGCCATGAGGTCGTGTTGCAGCTGTATAAAACCCTGGTGCGGCCGCACTTGGAGTATTGCATACAGTTCTGGTTGGCGCTTTATAGGAAGGATGTGGAAGCATTGGACAGAGTGCAGAGGAGATTTACCAGGATGTTGCCTGGTATGGAGAGAAGGTCTTAAGAGGAAAGGCTAAGGGAAATGAGGCTGTTTTTGTTGGAGAGAAGGTGGTTGAGAAGTGACTTAATAGAGACATACAAGATTTCCAGTTCGAGCAGCAGCGAAGGTAAGACCGTTTGGTTTTAAAAGTGCTTACCGGTAGCGCGCAACATCGAGGGCCAAAGGGCCTGTACTGCGCTGTATTCTTCTATGTTCTATGTTCTATGATCAGAAGATTAGATAGTGTGGACAGTGAGACCCTTTTTCCTTGGATGGTGATGGATAGCACAAGGGGACATAGCTTTAAATTGAGGGGTGATGGATATAGGACAGATGCCAGAGATAGTTCTTTACTCAGAGTAATAAAGACGTGGAATGCCCTGCCTGCAACAGTAGTAGACTCGCCAACTTTAAGGGCATTTAAATGGTCAATGGATGGGCATAAGGATGATAATGAAATAGTGTAGTTTAGATTGGCTTCAGATTGGTTTCACAGGTCGGCACAACCATCACGGGCCGAAGACCTATACTGCACTGTAATGTTCTATGTTCTAAAATAGATGGCAGTGTGGTTTGAAGCTTATTTTGGGACCAAATGTGACACTAAGATTGCAAACAAACTCAATCTTATACTGCAATCATGGAGAGGACTGGAGTCAATAGTTAGAAAATGAAGTGATTGGAGACAATGTATTCAGTCTTCTCAATATTTAATTGGGTGAAATTTATGGACATCCAATATGGATAAGCAGTCTTATAAATGTATTAACAGTGAGAGGGGTACTGGTGAGGTCAAACTGGTTATTGTCTGCCTTTGTATGAGATTGTCAAGGGGCAGCATATGGATGTGAAATAGGAGGCGCTCAAGGATAAATAATCAAAAAACTGCAGAATTAAAGCAGGAAGATAAGCCATTCCAAACGATTTTCTGGGCTAATATTAGCCAGATAAGAATGTAACCAGGTGAAAGCAGTCTCACCTACCTGCATGAGAGGGGAAAAGCTGTAGAGATGGATGGTGTAAGTCATCCATGTCAAATAGCTGGAGATGGTTCAACGAAGACAAGGAGTGTAAGATAACATTTGTCACAATTAGATGGAATGCCATTTCTGAATTGGCTACAAGCTGTTGTGGTACTGTGTAGAAATCCAAGTGGAAGAATTCAAATGTGGAGTTCCAAAAAACATAGAAAAAGATCTAGGAGACAGAAATTAGCTCAAGGGAACATGAGCAGGACAGCATGTACTCAGAGGTGGCATCTTCACAATTAACTGTAAAAGGTCAAATGATGCATCATCTTCAATTTGCACTCATACATTCCACGTCTACATTTATACAATCCACAGAAAGCAAGTGATCCAGTAGTGAGTCACACAGACTCCCACTGGAAACAGCCTTCAAGTCAAAAAAAAATTGACCATCATTCGTATTTTACTATCAAGACAATTGCCAACTTCCCTTAGATCTTATTAATTTTTACATTTGAGACGAGACTGCCCTCTGAAACCTTATTGAAATCATGCAGTGGTGGGTTTTGTTTTCAGTCTACAATAGGCTGTATTATTTTCTGATTCTTCTTCTGGATCTTTTCCAATTTACAAAAATACTTACTGTCTTTCTTCGAGTTTATTTATACTTAACTATCTAATGGCAGTTCTAGATATCCACCTGGATTGCCTAAATAAAGATGCCTGCAAATTTAGCAATGGGACCAGCACCTGCCGAAGTTGGGTACAAACATGTACATTATAAAGCTACAATACTTTATGCTTGTTTTACATGAAGAAAAATGAGTGCGTGGACATCAGTTTCTGCTTTTTTAAACAGACTGGCACACCCTAGCAAAACATCTCAGACATTTCCCAATTGACAATGGAGCAAGTTTACAATGCACAAAACAGCCTAAACAAAAAATATTTTTTGTAATATTTGCAAACTGTTTTTAATTTGTCTTAAAGTGCTTAAAGTGCAAGCTTGTTTGAAGTGAAACTGCAAACTATAACCTATATCTTCTACAGTGAAAAAGTTTTCAGTTTGTCAATACTTTTAACTGAAGCTATTATTGAAGCTCTAATAAGATCTATATATTTGTATTCAAATATAATTACAAAATGCTAATAATCCTCTCTTCACATTATTTTTTACCTCCAGAATATATTAATCACAAGGTATATAAATAGAGCTTTATAATGAAAACCTAATTAAAGTAATTAAAATTTTTGTTCAAAACTTGGAATCTAAATTTATTCAGCTAATTATATCTTGTATTTTGCAATGTTGCAATTTCAAATTAATTTTTTTCCTAACTTTTATTTATTTATGGATGCTTAAATTTATAACTACAGTTTTGGCACCAATCCATTTTGATTTAAGAATCAGCAAGGCACAAATTCTTCAGACACAATATTAATGATTGGAATGATAGGCATTGTGTACTTCATAACATATGGTTGCTGCAACAGTTTCAGATATTAATTTATTCTGTCACAAGATTTTTTTTTTGGTTTTACCACCAATCCTGTTATTTCCTGATCAGTGTTTCTAAAGCTACAGCTTAATTTAAAACAGGAATCACTGACTTATTATCTATATTTTTAAAGTTGGTGATGTACAGTGATGTGTCGCATTGTATTTTGTGTTTATTTTTTGTGAAGAAATTTATATCTGCTCCCAGACTACGAATGTCTGAAGCATTTCACATAGCCAGGCCTGATCTTAAATCCCTGTCACTGCATTAACTTTCAAATGTATCCTTTAATCTCACTGCTGTTACTCTCCACCTTCTGTCATTTCTTTTCCAGATCATCCCAGTTAATTTCCCTCTGATGTTTAAATCATATCAAGATAGTCATTGAGGTCTTAGATGAATCCAACCAAAGTTGAAAAGTTCACAGTAATGTTGTGGAGTTGAGAATTCTCATCAACACAATTCCCTATGTGTCCTACATTATGGCAAATAGTGGCTGATTGTGCAACAGGCTTACACTTTCAGATCTCTGCCTCCTTCCTGCACTTATACCCCATACAACACTGATTTCTAATCCAGAGTTTTGCTTCCATTTGACAGTCATCATTGTGACTGCCACATTAAAATATGGCAAATAGAAACAAGACCAGGAAAGTCAATGACCAGGCACCAATGACAGGGCAGCACCAAGAACCAGTGATACTGCCATTGAAATGATGCTGGACAACTGAAGAAATAATTGAGGTAGTGTGTTCCTGTGGCAGAGGAGCAGTAGGAGGCCATCCAACAGACCAAAGAGGCTTGGCTCTTGGTGGGAAAGTAGCCGCAGCTTTGAGAGGAGGATCTGGATGCAGTACAGTGATGTCGGGATGACAGAGTTAATATTAGGGTTAAAATTGCAACATGATGTTTTTGAATTACTGCTGTAGTTATGCTTGACTTGTGTCAGCTCATTATTTAGAACAAGGAGATCAGGGCAAGTAATAGTCCAAATGGGAAGGTTGAGTTATCATGGAAACCAGCAGATCCAAAGCAACAGATGGAGTTAACAGGGGTGGTCATAGATTTGAGATTTATCAATTTGAGGTGAAAACTCAATTTTTAAAAAGGAGTTGCCTGAGGTAACTGAGCTGAGCTCTCCCTTGCAAATGCTAAAACAAAATCTTTGCTTGTGAGTGTTGAAATCTTTCACCCTAATGATCCTCAAAACTGGTACCAGTTTGAATGGTGACATCAGATGACAGGTGAATATGTTTATTTCATGACTCATTAGAGAGGGAAGTGTTCAGGTCAATGAACTGGCAGGCAGCTGGAGGATCTGAACTAAAGAACAAGTCTACAGATAGCACAGCACCAGACTCACAATTTCTTGGGTCAACAAGAAGGTAGAATTGTACTTAGGGCAACTCATGCAAATTAAAGTACATCTGTAGGGGAAACAGAAGAGATTGATTTCCCATGAGAAAATAGTGTTGCATTATATAAACTTCAGACATAATAGGCCATGATTCAGAGTGGAACCTTGACTTTCTGTCAATAAGAAAGGAAGAGTTTGGGGTAAAATGACAAAGGAGAGCTGGGACCCATCATGGACCATAAAAGAATGGTGGGAAAGCCAGGTGTGGGAAAGGAGGAGAAAAAAAGAGAAAATACCTTCAGTCAGAGTTACCTTAGTAGATGCCAAACATTTGGAGTTCTAACTCAAGTGAAGAAAAAATTATAAAAGCAGGAAAGAGTGCTCTCGGTTCAGCTTGACCACATTTACAATGTGGTGACTCCCACGTCAGGTTCCCCCTGCTCCCCCCCCCCCCCCCCCCGCACCCCCCGCCACCAACCCGGAGGGATGGTGGGACTGGTGAGCGTCACGCCACCCAGACTGAGGCCCTTCAGCCTTTGCAATCCGTGCTGGCCCTTTGAAGGATTTGCCGTCCATTCTCTGATCGTTCCCAAGCCACTGCTGCCAACTCTTTTCAACAACATCCACTCCCCCACCTCCCCCAGCCCCAGCACAGCTCTGTTAGCACCAGCCCCCCCCCAGCCCCAAGCCTCCCTCTTCCAGTTG
>NC_057727.1:49812619-49825430 GCF_004010195.1 Chiloscyllium plagiosum
CCCCACTCCGGCCTATCACCCTCACCTTGACCTCCTTCCACCTATCGCATTTCCAACGCCCCTCCCCCAAGTCCCTCCTCCCTACCTTTTATCTTAGCCTGCTGGGCGCACTTTCCTCATTCCTGAAGAAGGGCTTATGCCCGAAACATCGATTCTCCTGCTCCTTGGATGCTGCCTCACCTGCTGCGCTTTTCCAGCAACACATTTTCAGCCCACATTTAAAATGTGGCCAGCATATTATATAGTAACTGTTTTCAAGATAACTGGGGCTGCACGCTGGTTCAGTGGTTAGCACTGCTGCCTCATATCACCATGAGTGTGGTTTGGATTCCAGCCTTGGGTGACTGTCTGTGTGAAGTTTGTACATTCTCCCCGTGTCTGCATGGGTTTGCTCCAGGTTCTCCAGTTTCCTGCCACAGTCCAAACGCTTTCAGTTTGGTGGACTGGCCATGTTAAATTGCCCCCTGGTGCACAGGGATATACAGATTAGGTGGATTCGCCATGGGAAGTGCGGGGTTATGGGGATCAGATGGGGGGGTGCTCTTTGGAAAGTCGGTGCAGACTCAACTGGGCCAAATGGCCTGCTTCCATACTGTAGGGATTCTGTGATTCAAATGGACAATTGTTTCCATCCACAATGGTCTCTTGGGGTGGAGGGGGGAGGACTTATAAATGAGACCAAGAATCATGGATGCTGGACCAGATATGGCCCAGGAAATAACTTAGGGGCATTCAGCGCTAGGCCAATAATCACACTAATCTACACATTGATTTCTATCAGGTAGGGATGATCTGAACCATGTCTAAACAACCCAGAGATGAGACAAAGGCAGATACCCAATCCTAACAATCCAGCCAAAACCTCACTGTGACCATGGCTATATACAAGCCTTTCACCCTGGAAGATAAAACAGATCAGGCACTCTTCTGCAGGAACAGCTTTTGAGGGCAATTATGACAAAAAGACTCACAGCATTCACATGGAACATGTACGCATCCGCATATAGGCAAAATGCTCCCAGCAATGATAGGCCATCTGTCCAAATTACATCAAAGATGAATCAAGGTCAACAACAGCAAATAATACAGTCCAACAGACATATGATGGATTTAGAATGCACTGAGGAGCAATGGACAAGTCAGTTCACGGGCAGCAATGCAAGGAATTCTCTGGAGCCCAGACCTTATCCAGAACAATCGGTTTACAATGGTGGAAGAAGAGATCAGTATGAACCAGCAAACTTTCTTACCATGGGAATACTGGTGCATATATGGTTACAGAGCCACTGGACAGTAAGAAAGGGAGAAGGATGTTAAAAAATAGTACATCCCCAAGACCAGCACAGTATTCTGCACAATGTCGCATTCCATGTTAAGAGTGGCCATTGTAAGAGGGATCACAGACAGAATAAATAAGGAGAGGCTAAGTAAAATATTTGTAGAAAACAATTCCAAATGTAGAATTGTTGAAGAAGTGGGGGAGGAAAAGTGTGGCATGGATCCAGCATTTCCCAGACTATGGATACGGTATATGTTTAAACAATGAACAGTTCCTGGATATCATAATCTGAGAAGGTCTGAAGGAATGCCAAGGCATATGAGAACAAGAAAGCAGCTGATGGAGATGTTAATTAAAGTTAATTGAGAATTGGATGTGTGTATATTTGGGAGCTAGCAATCAGTGCTGTGAGAGTTTTATGGAGTGTGGTTAACAGAGATAAAGCTCTCACTAAAAGTGTGGATTTGAACTCTGTTCCAAAACATTTGTCTTCTGGTGTATAACACTGAGGTGAAAAAGATTGTCACTGGCTAAGATAAATAGGTTGCATCAGTCCCCAGAAGAGGTGAATATTTACAACATCATCATTAGGGGGCTGACAGTGTAGTATGTTAGTAGATAAAGATGCCTCAGTCTCAATTGCCAACATCCACTTTCCACCACAAGGGATTCTTTTGTACATAAAAAGTGGAGTCAGAAGTCAATTGAGTCAGAGCTCAATTGTTGGAAATAGAGAATTTGATAGTCACTGTACATTGCTAGGCATGACCAAACAAGAAGGAAAAGCTTGAGGGAACAATATCTTGTGAAAGAGAAACTGCAGTGAAAGGTTTTTATTCAGTCATGGGATGTGGGTATTGTTGGCTGGACCAGTATTTATTGCCTACCTTCAGTTGCTCTTGAGAAGATGGTGGTGATCTCTTGCTGATGTGCTATAGTCTATCTGGAGTAGGTAAGCCTTTTAGGAAAGGAGTTACAGGAATTTTGACTCAGCAACACTGAAAGATCAGGGACATAGTTCCTATGTCCAGATTTGTGATGCCAAAGCATACAAGGCTAAGGTCAAATGATGGAAAATAGGATTAGAATACTTTGATGGTTGTTTTTGGATTGAAGGGCACTTTTCTGTATACTGTACACCTCTATGACTCAAAATCAGGATGGTGAATGGCTTGGAGATGGTGGTGTTCATATGTTTTATTGTTTTAGATGGAAATGATCATGGGGTTCAGAAGGTGCTGACTAAGGAGTCATGGTGAATACACACAGTGTGCATTGTAGCCAGTACAACTGCTGATATTGTCAGACTCTTATTGCAAATAAACATGGATTGCATCAGAATTTGACAGTCAATAATTGCTGGTCTGACTAGTGACACCCAAGGCCCGTGGTTGAAAAAAAAATCACAAATAATGTTAAACATTTTTTGCTGATGATACAACATCTCTATATCTGATGTTATGAAGGAAGAAAGGTCACTGATGAAGCAGCTGAAGATGGTTGGGCCGAGGTCACGACCCAGAGGAACTCCAAATAAATTTCCTGGAGTTGACTTAACTGACCTGTAACTACCACAACCATCTTCTTTTGTGCCAGATATGACTCCAGCAACAGGAAACTTTCTCCACAATTCCCATTGACTTCAGTTTCACTTTGGTGCTTTGATGCGCCACTTGGCCAAATTCAGTCTTGATGTCATGAGCAGTCAGTCTCACCTCACCTCCCTGAGAGAAAAACTTATTTGGCTCATAGCAAGGGAATAGTGAGGACTGCAGGTGCTGGAGATCAGACTTGAGAGTGTGGTGCTGGAAAAGCACAGCAGGTCAGCAGCTCCAAGACGCAGGAAAATTGACGTCTCGGGCATCAGCCCTTCATCAGGAATGAGGCTTGTGAGCCAGGGGGCTGAGAGATAAATGAGAGGGAGTGGGGGGGGGGGCAAAGTAGCTGGGAATGTGATAGGTAGGTGAAAGTGCGAGTGGAGTCATAGCAAGGGGATAGAAACAATACTGTACAGGGACAAGTCCATATATGCATAATTTCAGTTACAATAATGGCAACAAAATCCAGCTCTTGAGGCTAGCCAAAGATTGATGGATACAATGTGATGAGGGCCCACGCCTTGGGATGCAGCAAAATCGCAAATTCTTCTGAACCGGCCTTGCGTGCCATTCAGTTCAAGGGCAGCCGGGATGGACACTGAATGCTGATCTAGCCAGTGAAACCCACATTCATTTGGGTGGGGGTGGGGAAGGGAAAAATAGCAGTCCTTGATGCTGAAGTCAGGATTAGTTTTTCAGTCATGTTTTTCACCACCTGATCTGCTCACTGATCTGTTTCTGAATGAGGTCATTAATTCTTATGGGAGCCTTGATGTTTATGACAGCCACCTCCTCTGGGAGGCTTACTGCCTCCATCAACGATTGAACTATTTCTTTAAGTTGGATATGAACTCCCTGAGGTTAGATATCCTCATTTTGCCCACGCCGCGATGTAGTTACTACTGTACCCTGAGGGTGTACTGATTGTACATACAAATACTAGCTTATTGACCATGAGTCTCCAAGCTCAGAACCTGCCCCCGAACTGAATGGCATGCTAGGCCATTTCAGAGAGCAGTTGACTGTCAACCACATTGCTGTGGATCTCGAGTCACATGTCAGCCTGACCAGGTGAGGATGGCAGATTTCTTTCCCTGAAGGACATTAGTGAGCTAGGTGGATTTTTCTGACAATGGTTTTATTTATTTTTTATTTTATTTTTTTTCTCTTTTACCCTCCAACCCAGATCCCCGAGAGAAAGGGGGAGGACTCCCGCGTAGAGATCCCTCCACTGGGAACACTCCTGTTTACTTATTTTTTTTTAACCTGTTTTTTAAAATTTTTTATTATTATTTAACCCCCACACTACCACCTAAGTGCGGTAGTGCTTATTTTTTCCCTGACAATGGTTTTATTCAAATTCTTAATTCCAGAATTTCCTTAAAAATGAATTCAAATTCCACCATCTGCCATGGTCAAACTCAAGCACAGGTCCCAGAACATTAGCTGAGTTTATAGCTTAATAGTCTAACAATAATACCTCTGACCTCATTACAATCACTACAGAGTGGATAGTATTTTCCGAAAGGAAGGTAAAGCTGGAGCCCCACAACCTGTAATGTCGAATGTGCAAAAAATATAGGATGAAGATGTCTTGCTGCAACTCATGAAACATCCTTGATGGTGACTTGGCAGTGGGATATGGCTAACTAATGCCCAAAATACTTGGTCTGCATAAAGAAATTCACAGAAAAGAATGTTAAAGTGAGGTTAGCCAACCAGCTGAAACAAAATGGTCTTGAGAGAGCCTACAGATTGACTTCATAGGTTTCCCACTTAATAGCAGAAAGTAAAACTTATTGTCCAGTGCACATGTCATTTTACGCAAGGATATAGATATGGAACTACTTAGCCTTTATTGTTACAAGAATACTAACAGAAAATGTCATCCTGAAGTTGGAAAATACCTCCAAGTATAGTTGCATCAAGGAACTGTGTTAGGATATCGACCCAAAGAGAGAGAGAGCAACTCGTTACTGAAAATTGACCTTCTCTCTTGCAGAAGACAGCACATAATAGAAGGACAGAACAGAATTCACAAGGAACAAGGATGTCTGCATCTCCTAAGCCACGGGGAGAAGATGGCTCGCTGCATCATGTGATCCTAGCATTCAGCAACAATAAGAACATTGAGGGTGATGGCATCATTCTGTTCCTTCTCAACTTGCAGCACATCTTCATCCTCAGAAATGAGCAAGCTCATCATAATGTTCCCATTCTAAGGTTCATGCTTTCAAATACGCAATGACAGCTGCCTTCATTGCCACAGCATCTCAAAGAGAAAGTCATGATGAGGGAGCCCAGTCACTTTATCAGACACTCAGAGTCACCAACTCAGACTTGAGTCCTGATGAAAGATTCAGACATAAAACATTGACTCCCTTGCTCCTGCTCAACCTGCTGTGCTTTTTCCAGTTCCACAATTTATTGATTTTGCAACCAACTCAAAACACTGGGGAACTTCCTGCATCTATGAGGCTAATTGAGCTGATACCATAAACAGAACTACCTGCAATCAGGGTGCCTGTCCCTTTAACCAGCACTGCCACCCTCAAAGTGATCCAGCCTCCTTGATGACACCACCCCAGCTTATGGCACCACCTCCCTCGATCAAGATTGGCAATTATATTTTGCAGCTGCAATGTTCAATGTGTTGAACACATTTACCAGAAGTTAGAGTTGAAAACAACAGTTCACAATTCAAGGTTGCATTTATGATGTGTGAACAAAATAACTGATTCAATATGTTGAATTAACACTAATTATTTATGTATTTACATCAACATATTTCAAGTCATAATAAATTGAATGATTCATCTGAATTATTTGAAATTGTGGACAATATTGCACAACAACCAGGTTCCAAATTATTATCGCACTTACTGCATTCTCTCAAATTCATGAAAAGTAATGGCGACCTTTTAAAAGCACAATTCTTTTGTTGAAGATACAGGTAAATAAATTAATAACCAGGTAGATATCAGGGTGGCACACTGAAGGGGGCAAAGACATATCTAACTAACCCAAAAATCAACCTGCTTAAAATTACCAAGGAGGATGCAACTATAATATGTGCAAAGCAAGGAATTGTTTAACCCCACAGAAAATGACTGCAGTGAGGAGCAAAAACCTTTTGAAACCACAATGGGGACCTAAATATTCTACTGTATGTAGGGCTGAGACTTATTATTATAAAGAAACGATGACTGCAATCAGGTTTAAAGGAGAATGTTTTTAAAACATAAAGGAAGCATAATCATTGTGGAACACACAAAGCAAAGGAACTGATCAGCTTTTCAAAGAGCACGATCACTGTGGAACACATCAACCAGAGACTCATCTACTTTCTCTCAGAATTACAAATCCTGCAAAAGGTTTGGGCAGGTTGAAGTCATATGATAATTAGGATGCCTGAGCACCTAACATTGGTATGTAAATGTGCAAAGCAAACTTTGACTAGGCACAGCAGATCAAGCAGCATCAGAGGAGCAAGGTAGTCAATGTTTCATGTCTGAATCTTTCATATAGGCTGACTGTGTGCATGTTTGTAGCATAACCCTTATGCCTCATTTGCACCCTGAACCACCTCCATATCTCATGTAATTTGAATGTGACAATAAAAATCTTCAAAATGATATCTATTACAAATGTTGCAGACCATATTTAATCTTTCATTCTGAGAGATTTGCTTGTTTTCAGGATTTTGTTTCAGTTGTTAATGTCTAATGATTATTATTAGACCTTTACAACTTGCTCATGTATATTAGTCAGCAGGCTGCTTGTTCTGCTGAAGTTGATGAATCAAAATATTTTAAACCAAATGTTCATCAGTGAGTCTCATTTACTGCTGACAAGATCAAATCCTATCATTAAATTTTGATGTATTAAGTCAATAAAGTAACCCAATGTAATTGTTTCTTAAACTGAAACTGCTGGGAGAAATTCAGCAGGTCTGGCAGCATTTGGGAGAGAAAACAGACTGTATGGAGTCTGGTGACTCTTCTTTGGAACTGAGAGAAGTTTGGAAGTTACTGAGTTGGTGGGGGTTAGTGAGGGATGGGAGGTTTCGTACAGTGAGTAGCGAGGTGGAGATGGAGCCCAGAGGGAGAGACAGACTGTTAGGTAGACAAAAGGATGGAGAATAGTGAGATGTGGTAAAGTAAAGCTGAGAAATGGGGACCATAATGACAATAGGTTGGCTTTGCTGAAAGCAGCCCATGTCATGACATGTCCTTGGGTGCGCGAATCGGTAAAAGACACAGAGAAGGTGTTCAGTTTCCAAAGTTATTGAACTCAATACTGAGTCCTGAAGGCCGCAGTGTCTGGAAGTGGATAATGAGATTCGGTTCTTCCAACTTGCAGAGAGTTTTGCTAGAGCACTGCAGCAGACCTGAGTCAAAAGTGTTCACCAAAGAGCACAGTGGTATAATGTTAAAAGTTTAAATGCAACTCTCTCTCTCAGGACATTAATGTAATATTAAAAAGAGTTAAACTACACTGACTGAACATTCTGGAAGTGGGTGGGGACAACATTCATGTAGGAATGCAGATAACTCCCATTCAATTTAGACAGTCATTTGCTACTATTCCCCCGCTATTGTCAAATTAAACTATCATTCAATCTCTTCCATTCAGAAATACTTTCTAGCCATCCCCTGAAGCTTGGTATATCACACCTACATTGTCTTGGGGAATTACTGAATCAGAAAATTGTCTGCATAACAATTCCCCAGGATTAGGGCATTTGCATTATCTCCGAGGATGATCGCATCCTACTATTGTACCTGGGGTAACAAATGACTGTGAGGGAGTGGCTGGGGGGGCGTTCTCTTGATGGCATGTGACTGTGGGGGAGTGGCCAAAGTATCTGTGAGCATGACGAACTGACCTGTATAAAGGGGATGTGTTTTCCTTGTTCAGGGCCTCACTTTGACTCAACTTAGCACACCTGCGAAGAGTATCGAAGGGGGTCACCGAGCTTGAATAAGCTTTAATAAACTTGAGCTGTCTGCAGAAGTTGGTGTGCACGAATTACACCTCATGTGTGAAACCTCAGGAAAAGAACGTAACAGTAGTGTGTTGAAGTGGCAGGCAACTGGAAGCTCAGAGTCTTTTTCCTTTTTTTAAATGGACAGAATGCAGGTATTCTGCAAATCAGTCCCACAGTCTACATTCTGGCTCCCGATTGCAGAACAAATGACATTGTGAGCAGTGAATACTGTTGAGTGGATTGAATAAAGTGCAGGTAAATGGCTGCTTCACCTAGAAGGTGTGCCTGGGGCCTTGGATACACAGGAGGGAGGAAGTAAATGGGTAGATGTTACATCTTCTGCAATTAATGGGAAGGTGCCGTGGGGCTGTGTGGAGGTCTTAGGAGTGGGCCAGCATGCCCCAGAGGGAACATTCCCTGTGGAAAGCTGACAAAGGAGGGGTGGGGAATATGCAGTTCCCAGCTGGAGGTGGCAGAAATGGTGGCTTATTATCCTTTGAAGGTGAAGGCTGGGGTGGTAAGTGAGGATGAGTGGGGAACCCTATCATTGTTGTAAGAGGGAAAGAGAAGGCGTGAAGGCCCAAGGGGAAGAAATGGGTTCAACACGGCTGAAGAGCCCTTTCAACCTCAGTAATGGGAAACTCCCCATCAATCGCAAAATGTACAACACCGGCCTTTTTACCTCCTCCCTCCTCTCTATCCAAGGTCCTAGACACACCTTCCAGGTAAAGCAGCAATTTATCTGCACTTCACTCAATCTAGTCTCCTTTATTCAGTGTTCACAATGTGGTCTGCTCTACACTGGGGAGATGAAACACAGGCTGGGTGGCTGAAAACCAATGTTCATTTTGCAAAATTAACCCTAAGCTTCCAGTTACCTGCCACTTCAACACTCCGTGCTCCCTGGCCAACATCTCCAGTGAAGCTCAGCTTAAGCTGGAAGATCAGATTTACATTATCCCCACGTGGGCCCTGCAGCCTTCAGCAACAGTGAGAGGTCAATAATTTTGGAACCTGAACACCACTTACTGTGCCTTTTACCCAGCCCACGCGCTGTCATGACTGGAACTGCTTTGTGCGCAGCCAACCCATTTACACTGACTGATTGGACCTGTTATCATCTTTTCTTTTTTCCTGGACACCATTATCCAAGTCTTTGTCTGTTTAACTGTTGTTTTATCTGTCCAGATTCTAACTTGACCTACCCGCTCACTTATCCACCAGCCTGGTCGTCTCCACCCTTCGCACCCCTCTTCTGCCTCTACTAGCTTCCCCAACTATCTACTTTCAGCATATAGATATACATCAACATTTCTAACTACGATCTGCAGCATAACAAACGTTACATCCACTTTCTCTTGCCAGATGAGCTGAGCTTCTCAAGTAATTTCTGTTTTTGTTTCACATCTTCAACATCCACAGTACTTTGTTTTATTATATAATTGTTTCAAATGCTTTTAATCCAACAGTGGAACACAGAAAGTTTCCAGCATCTTTCACTTAAAAAGTACACACTTTGAAAATATCTAACTTCAGAAGTATGAAAAGTTGCTAAGCAGATTTTCAATGCGATTTGGAACTTGATCTTACTTTTAACATGGAAGCAATAGTCCACTGTGTCTCTTATAGAATGATCTGGCTGAATGAAAGCACTTTGCTGTGTGCCCAACTGCAGCCTGAATCTGCATTTTACAGATCAAACGTCAAAATAGTTTTAAAATATATTGTTGGTGACTTGATGTTGAGGTCATTTGTTCAGACCTCAATGTATTTCCTACTTTTTTAGTTAAACAATATTTCTACATCTTTTAATGCAGACAGAACACACTATTCAGAATGTAAATCTGGGAATTTAGCCTTAATTTTACTTTAAAATTTCTCATAGTCTGAGTCCTCCAACCCATGTAAAAGTGACTAAAAGAAAAGCCTCCCACAGTTACAAATTAAACAATTTCACCAAATTTTAGGGAGGTGTATCTAATTTCAACTTTTCGTATTCACAAACTGAACGTGTGCATTTACGGATGTTCAGACCAATTTCAATAAGGTTAAAAACCATCCACATCTAACACAACTCCACATGAACGTGGGTCATTCCTTCATTGTTCTCCCCCAAAAAACTTTGAAAGATAAATCAATGTCAGGAAGATGGTGTCATGTGCTTTTCAAAAGAAAGTGCACAATGCAATTCATCTCAGTGCTGTTCTGATACACATACAGGAATAAAAACATGTTTTAAGTGAGATTGCAAATGCTATGTTTAAGAAATATAATTTAACAGTCTTGGCAGTATGCATAGCAGATCTTACTTGTGCCATAAAACCAGAAGGACGTACTTTGCATGAAAGTATGGATCGTCAAGAGAAATCAATGAGAAATCTAACCTATCAATCACTTTCAAATTTTAGACAAGCTGCCAAAACAAAACTTGCTGTCTGTGCGCAAATTCCGATTTTCAAGTCTGTAATTTGAGCAGGACAGCATGTTCTTAAAGGGCAGGGCTTTGGGGAGTCAAAGAGTTGGAAAGCAAAACCATTCAGCTGAAAAAAAGTTGGCCTAACAGCAACAAGTATTCCACCTCAACTTTTTTTAGACACTGAAAATGTGTTGCTGGAAAAGCGCAGTAGGTCAGGCAGCATCCAAGGAGCAGGAGAATCGACGTTTCGGGCATGAGCCCTTCTTCAGGCTGAAGGTTTCCTGAAGAAGGTTTCCTGAAGAAGGGCTCATGCCCAAAATGTCGATTCTCCTGCTCCTTGGTGCTGCCTGACCTGCTGCGCTTTTCCAGCAACACATTTTCAGCTCTTATCTCCAGCATCTGCAGTCCTCACTTTCTCCTCGAAGTTTTTTTTGACACTGTCAGGGACAAGAATGTGGAATAAGCTCAGAAGCTGGTTTTCCTTGTGTTTGATGGTTAATCAGGTAATTGGATGAATGGAAATGCCAACAGCTGAATACAAATTGAGTCATAAGCCCTGGATACTGTGCAGAAAGAAATTTAAACACCTGTGTGCCAAGTTAATTCTTAGTTCATCGTTCTCATAACTGTTGTGTCATCCCTCAAGATTTCCTTTGCCGAATCAATATTTTTCTTTTCTGCTTCCTAAGGTTCTAATCAGTCAATAGAGATTTCATTGCACCTATTATTTCTGCTTTTGCTCAAAGTTGCCAATAACCAAATAACTAATCCCTCTTGACCTTTGACTACAGTTTTCTGCCAGCACAGAATATAGTCATAGTATCATCGGCATTGAATCAGGCCCTTCTGTCCATTAAGTCTATGCTGACAAACAAATACCAAACTACACTAATCCCATTTACCTGCATTTGGTCCATAGCTACTGTGCCTCAGCATTTTAAGTGTTCAACCAGTGGCTTCTTAAATGTTCTGACAGAATCTGCCTCTGCCATTCTCTCAGGTAACACATTCCCTATGTTACCACCCTCTGGATGATGTTTATTCCTCAGATTCCCTCTAAACCATTTGCTCTTCACAAACTTACTCTCTCTGGTCTTAGATACATCTGCCATTGGGAAGAAATTCTCACAATCTACTCTATCTTTGCCTCTCAATTTTGTATACCTCAAATCAGGTCACCCCAATGGCCTCTTCTGCTGGCCTCGTAACTGAGACATTTCATCTTCTCTGCATCTGCTACAGTGCAGTTATATTCTTGAACGGTTAGCTCGATCATACAAATGTACAAAGAAGAATCAGGAGTAAGTTATTCATCCTGAGTCTGCTCCAAAATTTGTTAAGATCATGCCTGAATAATTTCAAATTCTCAAAGTCTGATGAGCAGCATGTACAACAGTTAGAGGTATTAAAAGTTATGCACAAGGACTCATTGAAGAAAACTTCAGTTGAACAATTGGTGTCCCCCAGGCATTACTAGTCACAACACTGTGGCAAATAATTAAAACATTATCTGAAAACTGTGCAAGGGTTCCTGTGACATGCAATAATCTTGCAATATGAGGTGGCATTAACAATATTAAGATTATAATTATAGTGTGCAGACAGATGTTATTGAGTGTGTGTTTGAGAATCCTGGATCCACTTTTAGAACAGAGTAGTAAAGCCTGGGGAACACCAATCGTTCAACTAAAGTTTACTTCAATGAGTTCTTCTTAGACTCTTTTCATTAATTCACTACCCTGTGACATAATTTCCCTCTCCATAATCATGCTGAAGACTAGTTCCACACACTGTATGCAGAGCACAGATGTACAACATGTGGTTCACAATCTACAGTCCCAGTTTACATATATTCATTATACTCCCCCTTGATTCGGGAACAAGCCTCTGCGGTGGCCCAGTGTATTATGAACTATCAGACAATATTTTGAAGGAGGAACACAAACAGATGATTGAAATGACCACTGCAAATCATGTGACTTTAGCATTTGAACTTTAGGTATTCCAAGTTTCGAGCAAACACTTCAATAAATATAGACATTTACAACTATCCACAATATTTACATATCCTTTGGTTTAAGGATGGGTCAATACAAATTGACAATAAGATTCCAGCTGGCTATCTCACCACTGCACCAAGGGCCAAAGGGCAGTAAAAACTCGGTATGTGTAAGATGGATGCGAATGAATCTGATCAACGGTCTAATCTATTATGATGGCTTCTCTCATGCAAAATGAACCTGTTAAAGCTTGAAGTGTTAAGCTACAACACAGAATGTGGAAATAACAGAAATACCACAATGAGTTTGGAAAAAGGACTTTGAAGAAAGATCATTTTAACATCTGCTTTATCAGCAAGAGGCAGTTTTGCAGGCACAACGTTCAAGAATTCTGGACTAGTGGTGCTGGAAGAGCACAGCAGTTCAGGCAGCATCCAAGGAGCTTCGAAATCGACGTTTCAAACAAAAGCCCTTCATCAGGAATAAAGGCAGTGAGCCTGAAGCGTGGAGAGATAAGCTGGAGGAGGG